>NW_028278027.1:0-300000 GCF_059751315.1 Micrasema longulum
TTGGAAGGTGTTATCGCAGTATAGAGTGAACGGCAATCTGACACGTCATATTGCTTCTCTGTATAAGGACAGCACAGCATGTGTTAGGGTAAATGGATCATACAAATCTTGGTTTGACATTCAGGGATGTGTGATGTCACCATGGCTGTTCAACGTATTTATCGATAACTGTATAAAAGAACTGAAAGCTTTAAGCATGGAAGCAAAAATGGGTTGTTTGACTGACCTTTGAAAGTTGACCTGCAATACTTGATAACAAAAGTGTACGATGTATGCAAGGAAACGATTTGTTGATGAATGTCGATAAATCGAATGTGATGATTTTTTAAAGAAACAAAAGTACGACTAAATGTGAAATCACTGTGAATGGGGTTATACTGAAACAGGTAGAGGAATTCGTACATCTGGAAAGTATGTTGACTAGGGATGGAGTGACGTCATTCAAAGTAGTGCGTTTTTGTAAAAATATTTTATTTTTTTCGTACATTTTTAAGAAATTTTACCATTCAATTTAATGCTCTATTTTTTACCGCGTGCAAGATAACATTTTTTGTATCCAAATTCCTACATTGTACTCTTCTTCTTTCTTCTTGGTTGACATAAAAAATTGTCGACCTGCTTTAAATTTTGGAGTGACTTTTACTCCTTACACATGCCCAGCAAAGTATATTTCTTTGACGAAGAAACGCGGAATCAATCAATCGGAACTGAATTGAACTTCCTCATTCCGTGCGTAGTTCTATAGCTTATTGTGTACATTTAAAAAAAAGTTTTTTTTTTACCTTGAAAACAACAGGATCTCAAATCAATACATATTTTAAAAGTACACGCAATGAAAAAACAAGTATAAGATAAGTATAAGTATATATTTATTAGATTAGATAAATGACAGAAAAAAAAATAATTACATCATTAAAAAAATACATACTTTACATTACAATGTTATTCTTATTCCTGGAATCATTTGACACTTACACATAGATATTTTATTGTTTTTATGAAAATAAAAGATACTAATACATAACTTTGAGCAACCATCTTTTAACTTTGTACCAACCATCTTTTTTTTACTCGATTTTCTTTATTCACGATCTTTGCCAGAATTTTTTTCGACTGCTAAATTGTGCTTGCGCTGGTGTTTTTTTTATAGCAGACAGTATTACGAATGTTACATACTGTTGATAAACCAGCCAATGAGAAACAAGCATAAGTCATAAGCCCTGTGAACTTCTTAACTTCAGTACTTCCTACTTTTCCGTTTCTGTTGAAATATCTATAATTGATAAACTCCCTAGGAGATAAAATCTAGAACTCTACTCTGAACATTTGGACATACTTAAAATATTTTTAGTTGTAATCATTTTTTTTATTTTATCGCGACACGTAATTTTCATATTAAACACATTGCCACATACATCTCAGTGTAGATTTGTTCCTGAAAGTTTTTATACATAGTAAAATATTTACAAGTCTTTCGCCAACGACCATACCATTTTGAACACACCGGTTCTCGTCCGATCACCGAAGTTAAGCAACATTGGGCGCGGTACTTGGATGGGTGGGTGACCGCTTGGGAACACCGCGTGCCGTTGGCCCCCACCCTTTTTTGGCTTCCCACCCTTTTTTTCATTCTATGATTGTACGTTTTTTCTTGAAGTTTTAAGATAACATAAAATATTCATAGGTCTCGCCAATAACCATACCATGTTGAACACCGGGTTCTCGTCTGATTACTGAAGTTAAAGCAACATTGGGCGCGATCAGTACTTGGATGGGTGACCGCTTTGGCCTCTCGATTTTCTTTTAAACATTTTATTTGTATTTTTTTCCCGAAAGTTGGCAAATAAGATCAACAAATAATGATTGAGATAATATATGATATACCTACTGATGCAGCATCCTATGCACTGCACCAGGTGTGAATTAAATAATCATCATGATATTTTTTCCACAAGTTATTCTTTCAGCCTTATCTGACAAAAAATCGGTTGACATTTAACCATGTGCATCAATCAGTTAGGCTCTTAACCCTTTGATACCGTATGTATGCACGTACGTCAAACGAACACTAACTTTGGGATTTTATTTTTTCCTTAACTAGTTGAAATTCTCAATTTGCCAATCTAGCGGCAAAAAATCTAAGCTTTCAGGATTAACTGAATAATTAAACCATCTAAGGTCATTCATTCTAGTTTGGCTGTGTTTTTAAAGATGTCTCTAAAAGTCACCGCCAGGCCCTGGTAGAAGGAGTACTAATTTACCTTGCTTTCCAAAACCACAGTAACCCATTATTTAAAAACTAACTTTTTTTTCTCGAATAAACCGGATACAAGATTCTCGCCACCCTTTCTGACAGATCATCGAATTTTTCCAAGTTTAAACGCAAGAAAAAAGCATCCAAGACATGTGTTTGTTTTATAGAAACATACCGAAAAACATTAATAAAGTTACATAATACATATCTCACTGCACATGTCATAAAGTGACATATTATTGATTATTTTTGGGAGATTAAAAAAAATATTTTTAGTTGCTGGAATTTTGTCACTACATGCGCTTTGTAGCTGCAAGGCGTTTGGTAATATTAGCTTTTATATTGCGTAAATTCACTAACTTAATCTATTCTTCAACTTCTTTTACCGTCAAAATGACAATTTTGCCCAGCCATGACAATTTTGCCCACTGCCGAAATCCTTAACAAAATCAAGTTTTAAAGTAAAAAAAATTACTGGTATCATAAAAATTACATTTGGTAAGTATATTTTAATGGTTCCATGGCAAAATTAAATATTTAATTTACCGCCAGCTTCAGTTGATCACTTGAAATTTGAAATTAAACTTGAAGGTCTGTTTGTGTATATCTACAAATATTGTCAAAACTTTTGTTGTTGCGGAGTTTGTGTTGAAAGGAGGCAAGTAAGTTTTATATATTTCATTGCATACATAATAAAGACGCTATAGAACGTATTTCTGTATATCTATTTGAACAAACACAATAGATATTTAAGTGGGCAAAATTGTCTTAGATTTCTTAGCTAGTGTTTTGACCATTTTGCCCACGTCTAGGGTTGTCGCTACATACTACATTGAAAAAATATTATCCAAGAAAGCAGAAAAAAACAAAGTAGAAAATATAAAAGAAAGTGAAGTAAATGGTAAAAACATGATTTAAACGAGGTAACGGGATGTTTTGTTCAAACTGGCCCATAAATCAGATTTTTTGCCAAAAATTTAACAAATAAGATTTAAAAATCTGATGGGGGTTTCAACTCAAATACACGCTGAAAATGAAAAGCCAGTTATTTTGTTCATTTAAACTTTTTATACCACACAGCAATTGGTAAACAATCCATCCGATTTTTCTCTACCATCAGGATCAAAAGATACCTACACCTTATAGAGGAGAACATTGAAAAAAATGTCATAGCGACACGGAAACAACAGACTTTGATGCCTACTCAGTTGATGAATCAACAGATTTCGAGACATTGACGAGAATATAAACAACATGCCTCCGAATCTTCGGCCGAAGAAAACGAAAAAACAGTGTCTGATCCGCTTGAAATTAATAACGGTGAAGAAGTCGCTTTAGTTTTAGTAAAGTTTAACACTGTTGATACGCAAAATGACAAATATTATGTCGGTTAAGTTATCAGCGCATCGACTACCACAATTTTAATATTGTTATGTCATTTGTAAGACGTAAACGTAATGGAGCTTTGTGTGGTCTCAAGTTGAGGATATTGCTGATGTATTTAATTGGAACATGGTAAAATCTTCGCCTGAACCTGTAATCTTGCTTCAAGGTTTTCATAAATTCAATGTTAATCTAAAAAACTGCAAGATTGAGTCATTTTTTGTAAGTAAATTAAAAATTGATATACAAAAACCAATTTTAATTTTGACTATTCAAAAATAATTTAAACCATTTTTAAAAATGTAAGAATATCCAACCACATTTTAGAAAGTTTTATTTATTAAATTTGCCAGCTTTTTGTGAAATTATGAAGACTTATTTTTTTATTTTAAATGTTATTTTTAAGAGTAAATAAAACATACAAAATATTATGAGTTCTGTACATAAAATACAATTTCAAAGTATAGGTAATCTAGCAAATAATTGCACTGCTGTACAAAAAAAAATTAAGATCTTTTTTTTTTCTACATACACATTTAAAGAAAAATCGTTTTGGGGCTCCCTTAATTACGAAAATCGCATCAGAACTTAAATGGTTTGTAAAAAAAAATAATTGGCTTATGCATAGTCAAACACGAACAAATTAAAAGGATTAGAGATAAACGCCTTTGGTTTTGTTAAAAATCCAATTATGTGCCAACCCTGGCCACAAATCCACATTGTATAGAAAGGTTGAAGAAATAGTTGACAATTTTGCCCACCGGTTTTTTTCATTGATTTTATAATGGTGATGCCTCAATGATGCTATTGTTTAAACATAAACAGTTTTTTTCGCCCAAAAAGTAGTAATAAACCGTATGATAAGGATGATAAAACCAAAAATAACAGTTAATTACCAAGTGGGCAAAATTGTCAACAAGTGGAGATAATTTTGCCCAGCATGTTTTGTCTTCTAAAATTGCATAAGTACAAGAAAAGCAAACGTTTTGTACTTGTAAAAATGCTCAGGATAATTAGTATCACTATTCAACAAAATGGATAGGAGTAGTCCCATACAAAAAAAAAATGATATTGTAAAAGTTTGTTAAAACTGAGCAAAATTGTCACGTTTGACGGTATTGAATAATAAAACTTCCAACTATAAATTTGGAGTGTAATAACAAAGACGAGCGTCTGTCGATTTGTCATGCAGATGAATTTGAGCTAGCTTAACGTTTTTTTACTTAGGTAGGTAGTCTGTCGGTAATTTATTACTCTTGCGCAAAACAATTCTTTTACGTAATGAAACTAACCTGATTTGGTGTTTTTATGTCACAGACCGCAATGACAGATTATTAGTCCCGTGACCCAAATGCCGGCCTTTTATTGATTAATCGACAGATATGTGATTTTTCAAGTTTTTTTAAATCAACGTTGATTTTTTAATTATGTTTATCGTCCATGCTTGTCACACGTACATAATACCTACCATTCGAAAGTGTGAGTGAAACACAAAAATCAATTATTGTCTAAATTTTGACTTGAATGAGTTGAGTCATGTCTTTCTCGGTCTTCTTGCTACCTAGTTCTAAATTAATTCAGTCGATGGCGTATTACGAATGCGGCGTATGTTGAAGCGAGCACAAAACTTACACCGCCCGGCAATGGGCGAAAAGCCATTGGTGAAGCTAGGGTTTCCTAGGACAGCGGTGCCCGTATTTTAACGGCCGTAGTGAACGGTGATGCAGTGGACAGCCATCGTAAAGGTGATTAGAGAGTGGTTTCCTAGGAAAACGGTGTTAAATGGTGTTGATAACACCGTTTTCCTAGAAAACCACACTCTAGTCACCTTTACGACGGCTGTCCACTGCATCACCGTTCACTACGGCCGTTAAAATACGGGCACCGCTGTCCTAGGAAACCCTAGCTTTAGGTACGCCTCAATAGCGTAAGCACGCTGCTTTCCTGTCCAACGCTCCTTAGTGCCTGACAAATCCGCAACGCTCGCGATACTAACCCCCCTCCCCCCCCGCGTCACTCCCGCACTGCCGGTCGAACATTATTTTAATTCAAAATCGAAAATCTGCCGCTGGACACATACATTTGATTTATATTTCAATGAGAAAATTAAGTGCTACGGGAAATTGGATATAAAAAAATAATGATAATCTTTTTGTTCTTAATTGGACCATCATCAAAACAAACGCATGAAATTATGGTGTACCTATTATAGCGACCCCAATCGAAAGGTTAACTTTAATCACCGTGCTTCAATTTGTTTCTCGCTCACAATCATATTTATTTTTAAGAAAAAACAACCTACGACGTCACACATCATCCGAAAACGTCATACTTGATGACATCACAAATTGTTTGCTTTTATCTTTATTAAAATTACCAGACTTTTATCATTTATATCTCCCTTATTTCTTTACAGATTTTAATAAGAATAGTACTGATTGTATTGTGATTTTTCAAATAAATTTATTAGCAAATAATTGCCCATAATAGCATTCACATTTGACCATTGACATATAAATACACGTAGACATGCCTCGAGCCCTCAAAAAAGATAACACTCATGCCCAAACGCTCAGTCATGCCCAACGCGTATTTAGTCGTTCTTCGACCGCCGGCCAGGTGTGACGTTTAGAATCGAAACCGAAATGCCTGCTTGTGTTGTGAAAACGTGTAAAAACCTGTTGTATAAACATTGTAAAAAGGATTGTGTAACTTTTAATTTATTCATGAGTGATTAACAAAACTAAAAACAATTATTATTCTAATATAAATATAATTTTTTATAAACGTCAAACTTTTATAAAAATTGCGAAGCTTTTCTTAGTTACGGGGATGCACTGATAGGAATACGTTGGTTGGGATCCACCAAAAACTAGTGTTGATTGTTAACGTTAAAATACAAACTTTTTTATGTACCAAAAATGAGTATCCTCCAATTTTTGGTAGCATGTACATGATCATTGGGCTGCGGTAACTTAATAACTATGGGTATGTTTTCATATCACTTCTTTTTAAAATATTTTACTCTATTGGTCTACATATTTATTTTTTAAAAAAATATTTGTATTCTTATGAATTACTCAAATATTTCATTTTAAGGGGCCATTTTCAACAAGTCGTAGAATGGGATTCGAACCACGGACCTTTGATCCGTGAGTCCGAGACACTGGCCACAGGACCACAACCCGATTCAAATAATTATGTCAATACATTCAGCAGTTCTACTCTTGTTAGAGCATCTGATTATTTAAAGTCAAATGCCAATTAGCCTGTGACCTAATATAAATGCTTTCATTTTAATTATTTTTTTTATTTAACAAAATTAATTTAAGCAACTAGTATTTATTTCCCATACTAAAAAAAACATCCTTTGAAACCTTAATGTATGTTCAACTTAAAATAGCAATCATTTCTAAACTATAAGAAGAAAAGAAACCACACTTACATCAAATACTTTTTACAACTGCCAGATGTCAGGTTTCAGAGGGTTAACTAGTGGTTATTTTAAGTTATCTCATCACAAAACTAGATTTATAATGTCCATCTTGTGTTGTAGCGGTTAGCACAGTAAAAATATGTATGTATTATTACTAGGTAGTAGCTAGTAGCAGTATCTGAAGCAGAAGACCTTACGCTGTTTCCAAGTGTAACCGATACTCTGTAATTGATGTACCATTGCAGTATCCTATGCATCACTCGATGCAAATAAGAATAAGGAGGAAGAAAAAACAGGATAAAAGCAAATGTCCATATATTTGGACAATAATAGATATATTTTTTTGCATACAATTTTTTAAATACAGAAAATACCACAGTTTGCTTGCAAACTCATTATAACTTTTTTTAGAGGTATAAATAAATAAAATAACTTTGTTTTATGAACCACTTTTTTATTGCCACAACCGACTAGTTTCGGCAACTACACGTTGCCCTCTTCAGGGTTATATAATAACTGAAGTATTATATAATAACTAGGTATATAAGCATATAAATAAACTGCAGGGTTATATAATAACTGAACTAACGCTGAAGAGGGCAACATGTAGTTGCCAAAACTAGTCGGTTGTGGCAATAAAAAAGTGGTTCATAAAACAAAGTTATTTTATTTATTTAACCTTTAAAATATAACAATGACCCACAAAGTTAGTGCTACAAACATCCAAAATACATTATAACTTTGTTCGTTTTGTCTATGAGCAATACATATCCATTTTATATTAGCTAAAAATATTTGTTTACTATCACTCTAAGGTCAAACCGCACTACAGTGGCGTGGCGTTTGTTTCATGCAAAACAGTTAGAAAAATATTTCATGTTGCCGCAACGCGCCGTGTAGTGCTGCCCTAGTGTGTTTTGACCTTTAATGTAAACACCTAGATAAACTTTGTGTTAGGGAGATGAAGTATTTTTATTACAGCTTTGTGCCAATAGAATTGGGCAAAAATTAAGTGAAAATACAAACAGAAAAATAATTATATTGATAATAAGAAGAGAAATATTTTGCTTTCTAGACAAAAATATACATTATTTTTTCATTTAATCACATAAAACTTAATAGGGTAAGGCTATATTTTTAGGTTTGATGTAAAAGTTTGTTAAAAGCGTTGTACGAAGATTCCAGATCGAAAATCAGCTGGCGAACTTGGGTTTCAGAAAGCTCATCTGAAGCTTGCATAGCATTAAGGACATTAAGCCATGATTGAACCTGAAAAATAAGGATTCGAATTGGTAAAGTATATTAGATCTTATGGTGTGTTCGCAATAAATAATGTGTAATAAATTAATGACTTTGTTTTTGTAAATAAGATATTTACATTGAAATCCATATATCTGTGGCTTGGATCTATAAGGGCCAATGTTGTAAATCGTAATATTTCAGGAGAGAAATTATTTGGCCATTTTGTGGCGTTATAATGAACTGTTTGACATCTTAGTTAAAAAATATTTATAAAAAACATTACAACACATACTAAGTGGATCAAAAAGTTTGTAATAATCCTAAGAGATGACGTTGGTATGCACTAATGTGAACCAATCATAAAAAGCATCATCCTTCAGTAGACGTCTGTCAAAATTTCAGCCATTTTCGTTTACGCATTTACAAGTTACAGCAGTGAAAAGCAACCAACCTGGGTATTTTTTTAAAATGGAAAAATCTGAGTTTTGTGTTCTGATTGAACAATATTATTTACGCAAGAAAATGATAAGAGACCAAAGCCAAGCTAAATAAGTATTATCTGGAGTCTACACAGTCTGTGAAGATAAAAGTTTACCGACTTTCGTTGCGGCCGTACAAGCACTGATGACGCTGAACGATCTGGACACCAAAAAGACGTCAGAACACCAGAAAACGTGAAAAAAATCCAAGATATTATGTTGAACGACCCCAAAGCGAAATTAAGAGAGCTAGCTGAGGCCACATGGCAGTGTGTTCAATATCATACATGACATTTTAGGTGTGAAGAAGCTCTGCATGAATGAAACATGGATACATTTCTACACCCTAGAGTCCATGCAACAGTCAAAACAATAGGTTTTTCCGGATGAAAGTGCTCCGAAGCGTCCAAAAACGCAACAATGGATGGGAAAGGTTATGGCCTCCGCATTTTCGGATGTTCGTGGAGTAATATTTCTTGTTTAAAAAGGTAAATCCATAACTGGCGCATATTATTCATCATTATTGGATCAACATATTACAACAGAGATGTAGAACATTTAAGAGAAGGTAATATAGAAGTCTAGGCATCTACAGGGCTTATGACCTGTCAATGGCTGGTTTAAGTGGCCACTTTACACACTGTGTAACATTCACCATTCTGCCCATATTTAAACATCTATATTCCTTCAATTCTTTCATCTGTTGATGTTTGTGAAGTTACTCTTAAATGTTCTTTATCTCTGTTGTAATATGTTAATATAAACAGCTCCCCAGGTAGTTGAATCCAGTCCTTGTCTACAAAAATTTGGACAAACTCAAAATATTGTTGATTAATGGATCATTTGAAAATTAAATTCTTAAAAAAGCGTCCGCATTTAAAGAAGAAAAAAAATCTCTATCTTCACGACAATGCGCCTACTCATTCATCGCTAATTGCGCAAGCAAAATTGTACAAAATTTGCTTAAAACAGGTTCCTCAGCCACCGATTCGCCAGACCTGGCCCCCAGCGACTTCTACCTGTTTCCAAACCTAAAGAGATGAGTCACTGGTAAGCGATTTTACTCAAATGAGGAAATCATAGCTTAAACTGAGGCCTATTTTGGAGCTTCCGAAGGACTACATTAAATAAATTATATATATTACAACAAAGATGAAGAACATTTAAGAGAAGGTAATATAGAAGTCCAGGCATCTACAGGGCTTATGACCTGTCAATGGCTGGCTTAAGTGGCCACTTTACACACTGTGTAACATTCACCATTCTGCCTATATTTTAACATCTATATTCCTTCAATTCTTTCATCTGTTGATGTTTGTGAAGTTAAAGAGCTGAAACCTGTATTTATGCGGGTGAGATTCATCTAATTGAATTATTTCACCTACATACTAGGCATCCCCAGGGAGTTGAATCCAGTCCTTGTCTACAAAAATTTGGACAAACTCAAAATATTGTTGATAAATTATATAGATAAAAAAGTTAGAAAACTGCTGGACTCGCTGTATTGACTTAAAAGGAATGTAGGTATGTTGAAAAATAAAACCGAATTTGGAAAAAAAAATGTTTTCTTAATTCACTTATTACAAAATTTTTGATAGTATAACTATGTATTTAGTTCAAGTTCATTAACTCTTGGAGGAAATCATTGTAATTTAATATAGAAATGTGATACTTAAATCAACAAATTCGGAATACCAAGTGACCGGTTTCATTGCTTTCCCTTATTTGTAATGGCTAAAAATACATGCTAGTAGACCAAACGGACAGAGCTTTTACGGACATATTTTTGTTTTTTTTTGTATTTCCAACTTCAACGGTTGCGTAGATTTAATTATTAACTCTTTTCACAAAAGAACTATTACATAAATGAATGTCATAAATTAGATAAATTGGAAATTTTCAAAATCAACAGATTGAAAAAAAAAACAAATTACTTTTTATGTTTACTTTTTAGATGTCTTAATTTACCAATCATTAGATAATCAAGAAGTTTATAAAAGAGTCACAGTAATATATGCATATAAACTCATTAAAATAACATTACATAAACTCTTGTATTTACCCAGTAACCGTCAGAGGAAATAATTCAATTCAATTACTATTAAATATGTTTATAATTTTGAATTCTTTGTCCTTAGTCTTTTAGTGTAAAATCACTTTTATAAATTTAATATTTAAAAAAGTTTAGATGAATTTAAAAAGAAATTTTATGTTCACTGTAAGATGATGTAAATAGATATGTAATTACAGTAAGTGTAAATATTAGTTTATATACTAATTGTAATGTAACTAAGCTAACTTAAAAAACAACATTTCAAAATTACATCCCTGACACTCTCAATCATTCCTTCAACTGATTGTACTCAGCTGTGACATTTTACCCCCACTACATAATTATAATGGTATACTAACTTTTAATCTTCCTTCGAAATCTTCCGGCAGAATGCTGAGTCTCGTCATTGTATCATAAAGGTCTCTCAACTCTGGGTGTAAATCATCCATAGCCTTTATTTCAAGACGCAGTTTGTCCATCAGGGTTATGAAGAGCTGAAAGAAAATGTGAGAATGAGTTGGATCAACATTATAAAAATAAATGTCTGAATTTCATATGTCATGGTTATCCAAATTACTAGGCCTTTAAAGAAACATTGAATACCTTTATTTAAGTAACTTCTTTTATGACTGAAAACTCATTCAGGATCTGCACTGATTGTGCATTATTAAAATGCAGTGTGAAAAACAATGAGAATAAACCGCTTAATTCTAGAGTGTAGCATGTTTCTAACTGTCTTCAAGTTCATTTTACCAACTCATAAAAAAAAATTATGTGCACACTGATGGATGATCCAATATCTCAAACATTATGCAGAATGTCATTTTGGTACGATTTCACACTTGTCTTCACAAAAATGAAGCTCAGTAACCCCTTCATAGGAGACAGCTCACCAAACCATCAGAGGCGGGATAGTGACCTCTTTGAACTCGGGGAATAACTTGAGCCGCTTCTCTAGAGCTATGAGCATACTTCTCAAGAAAGTCCTGGTCTTGTGTATCCCTTGAAGATGGAATAAGCACATGACCAGAACTTCATCATGAAGCCTCCATCTTAAGGTCAGATTTAACTATGCAAGAAATACTAGGAGTCAATAAAGCCATCTCGCTGAACAAGATTTTTTGTTTTGTCTACATTTTATGCATTTTTGAACTCTAGTAACAGTATTTATGGCAGGAGTAGATATTATTGATTATTTCCTTGTAATGCAGAAAATTGGTGGAATTATTTATGCATATTATGAACCAATAGTACATTTAAATCACCAGAAAGATGTCAATGAAAAGAAAGAATTATGCCGTGGAAAAAGAAACAGTAGTTTAGCGAAGATGTTGACGATTTTATAATAGTATTATCCTGTATTTATAATTTTGCAAATCCATAAACCAAATTAGTTTCTTCTTTAATCACAAAGCTACACCAGTATATGCACAGGACCCCTGGCATACTGGATGCTGGAGATATCAAACTTATAATAAAACTTACAGATACAATATCCGCTATACACTTGCTTGTATTTCCTTTATCATCTTTGATAGTAATTGGTCTGTCTTCTTTAATTCTTTCCAGAGCTGCAGGACAGTCCAACTACAAAAAAACAAGCATTTTACAATGTCGAGGACTCCAATTTACAATTAACTATATTTTGAGTTTGACCAAATGTTTGTAGATAAGGACTGGATTCAACCCCCTAAAGGTTTATTAAGATTAAAACACTATGACAGACGAAAACCTTTTTTGGAGAAGGGAATATAGAAATCTGGGCATTTAAAGGGCTTATGATTGATCATTGGGTGGTTTAAGTAGCCACTTCACACACTGTGAAACATTAACCATTCTTCCTTTCTTTAAACATTCATAATTCAGTCAACATTCGATTAACATTTTGAAGAATTGAAGTAATGTGGATGTTCAAATATAGGCAGAATGGTGAATATTACAGTGTGTAAAGTGGCCACTTAATTGTAAATATATTTTATGTCATACTTTGTATTTTGCAATGATATTCTTATGTACGTTTCTGTGAATTTTAAATAAAATAAATAAATAAAAATTATGTGTCCCCGTTCATAAAATCAAATACTTTGATTCAAAAAGAAAAGAAAACAATTTGACTAAAAACTGTTAAATGATTACGAAATGTCCTTACTCGGAGCTTCTTTACAAAAGCATCAATTGTCGGATATTCATCTCCTTGAACTTGTTTGAATGCAACCTTGAACTGGACTAGTAATTTAGAACAGGCCGCTGTGTATTCCTGTGGTGTAACACAATCCCGTATGTAAGCCTTTTCCAGGTGTTGCAATGTGCTTACAACGGCATACAGATCGGCCATGTTATCATGCCTGGGGAAGAGAAATAAACACAATGAAATAACATAATGAAAACAATTTTTTCTACTACAGTCGATCTTGGTTATAACGATCACGGGAAAAGCAAGATCTCGGATGTAATGAGGAAACATTCGTCGACATTTTAGTTTATGGTTTTTATATTTGTTCACTTTTATAACGAGCTGCTTCTAGGACATACCGGACAAAAATACTGTCAACAGTTGGGCAAAAACTCTTAAATCGTTTCAAAATATAATTTTCTAAATGTAACCTTTGTAATAAAATCTAAACAGGTGGTTAACTTTGAACCGATGATGCTGGGCATCGGGATTGGATGACGTTTATGATACTATGTAAGCTAGGTACCTAATTGGTGTTTTCGCCAACAACATTTAAAAAATATCAAATGCAAGCTTTGTGAACTCAGTAAGTAGCGACTTGGCACCACATTACAATTTACAACTTTTTTTGTAGTTTATGAATGGCACCCTTATTTTTTTGGGGTTTTTACGCTTTTCTTTTTTTTTTAATATTCTATGGTCAATGCATAGTTGAAAATTATAAGTGGGTGATGTCAGATCAGTTAAAAACTAGCTCTTGAATTATAAAATATGTTTACTAACAAGAGGTGTCTCTCAATTCGTGAAAAAGTGGCAATTATTTGTGAAATAGAATGTGGAGTATCTGAATTTGAAATTTAGAAAGTGGTAAGTTTGTTAGCATTTATTATAACTTTCTTTAATAGTTTTATTTTTTAAATTATATGAATGAACTATACGTACATGTATTTACTTAGTGGCAATACGCAACGGCGATTGGATTTTTAAAAAACCTTTCACTGGTATAAATGAGTAATACTTATAATGAACAAATTCAGTCGGTCCCATCTTCTTCGTAATAACCAAGTTCGACTGAATTTAAATAGGAACATCCAAGAGGTCTGTAATATAAAATATTTGTTTGAAAGGTGATTTTTCACTGCAATATTTCCCAGCCCCTAGGCCGATTGATTACCTTACGTTCACATAAAAACTGTCAAGATACGCTGCATTTAGTACCAAAGCAGTACCCGAAATTTTTTGTTTTTTGGATAAAAAATAAATATTACCATTCTTATAATTTACCCAAATGTTTCAATTTTGGTGGCCATTTTCAAGGAGTAGTAAATAACTCTTTATTAGAAAAATAAAATCAAGTTGGAGTAGAGTGAGGTACGAACCTCGGACCTCTGATCTATAAATCTACCACAACCCAATTCAAAAATATTTTTCGGAAAGTTGATTTTTCACTGCTTTATTGTATAGTCCCTGGACTGGCACTTGAAGTGTAAAACTGATCACCTTACCATAACAAATTGTTGAAGATCCACTGTGTCCGTATACATTGCCCTATGCACCATCAAATAAATAAAGAGTACAATACACATGCTATTTTTTTAAACCTACTTTTCTCTCTCTCTAGCGTTTTTATATAACTTCAGCTCCTCGTACAATTCAGGGCGGTTGGCTTCTGAAATGAACATAAAACCTGGTAAGAAAATACATCAAAGATTATTCTAGAATCTAGAATATTGTAAAGTCTGATAAATATCACTTTATAATTTTGTCTGATTTACGTGATTTCCAAAATTATGTTAATATAAGATTATATTGTTAGTGCTAAAATTTGATTTTACTTTAAGTCATACCCTGAGATTGCATTATAAATACTAAATATTATCGTTGTGAAATATACCAGATAAAATAATCTTTTATAAAAATTTACGATTTAAAAACATCACAAAGTACGCAAAACTACCTTATTAACAAAAGCAAGAACCCAAATTTGAGTACACAAATAACTTAAATATGCGCCAATAACTATTTTACCTTGCATGACGAACAATATTAGCTTCTTAAAGTCGTATTCGTTTATCTTTATATTTTTTTTCTCAAGTCAATCATGAGTCAGTCTGACAGTCATTAACAAACATCAGAGACAAACCACAGATTATATAGTTGAGACAAACGGTACTATATTATCTGTGGACAAACACATTCATGTTGTAGACAATCTTTCAGAATATATTGTCTATGATTTTTTTATTTTTTTGACATAGAGGCAGTCAAAGCAGAAGTGGACTTACCCACATGATATTATAAGAACGCAAATACTTCTTGTTTTGTTTACTAATTTAAAATCAATTTCTTCTTGAAATCCCTGACATTCAAAATAAAAAAAAACAATTTGTTTCTGGAAAAAACAACTAGCATTATTTTTTTAAAATTGAGTTTTTTATGTAAATAAATAGTCCGTTTTATGGTTAATTATTAATTACATTATTTAAATTTATATATCCGTAATTTACTGAAATAAACCTTATCTTCATTATTTTTTTAATGGTTTATTATGATCTTTATTATTGTCGACCTCGTGGTGTAATGGTCAACACGTTTTTCTACCATGCAATAGGTCTCGGGTTCAATTCCTGACATGGTTGGTATGAAATATTTATTTAAAGAGGTGTTTTCTATTTAAAATATTTCATAATCCCAAGGCCTGAAGAGTAAGACTGATTATCTTACCTTCATGTAACAAAAATGATCAAGATACACCGCAATTGCTGTACCAATGCAGTGCCATATGCACCATTATGTGCGGAAAGGGGGTGATGATGATATTGTTTTTATCTCCCTTTCTACAATACACGTCCATGTGCTCTGTAGCTACAATATGAAAAGTGCTCTCCCGAAAACATAGTTCTGTTCTGTTAATATGGTAAACGTTTAACGCTATATAAAGTTATTGTTTTTTTATAATAATAGATATTGTTTCTGAAAGTATATAAATATATTTTTGTCATTGTTTCCTTGGTATTATGCTATAAAAAACGAAAAAAAAAATGTTATTCTGAGATCGTTTGTGGTATACTATAATTTCTTATGCGTTTTTTTTTTTACACTAGTTTTATGTTAAAATAGTTTTTTTTAGATGTGCATAATGTATATTATATAAACTTTTATGTTACTGCTTTTTTATTCAAGAAATGTGGTTTTATCAATAAAAATGTAATGGATATCTAATTGGTGTGTTTTTTTTCTACTTAATGCACCAATATCGATCGATTTGGCATCACTATATCTGTAGTCCACAGATTGTCAGTCTCAATCACTACTATAGATGCATTGTATCTACAAGGAATTACTATCACAGCGATGAAGAAGGATTTAATTTCCTTGCTTGAGTTCGTACTGCCAATTTTCCGCCATTTTTATAACAATTCGAAGACCAGTAATATTCAGTCAGATTTAATTGACGTGTCGGATTGCGAAAGGGATTAAAATTATAATAAATATGTTTTCTATACACCTTGATTTTCATTTCATTTTCCTTCCATCATAATAAAAAAAAAATGGACTAAACTTAACAAAGCATAATAACACTTGAAAGCAATGGTGGACCAAGCCCCCAAAAAAGAGGTATTTATTAATTGTTTGTCCCAAAACGGATCTACATTAAAAATAACTTATCTTTTTACCCAGAATCTTTGTTTACAATTAGTATTTGTTGCATAATTTACGTAACACAGAGATTAAATTTGATAATTTCTAAAATGCGTCATTTCTCAAATCTGTGGTGGGTGGGGATAGTCCAATTTTGCTTTGACTGCCTCATATTATTAAGGAGGTTTTAGGCCGATACCAACTAGTTTAGGCGTAAGAACCTCTAAACAATTTTTATTTCCTTTTAACCTCCATTAATTTCGTTTTTTACCTCTTGACAATGTTGCGAACAGAAATAAAACTAATTGAATAATTGTGTAATGATAAACATCTAAAGTGACCTGATTTCCCACCTCCTCAAGAGTTAACCCTTTACAGGGCAAGAATCTGGGGAACTTTGAATTTTTTTTGTTGATACCTACATGCATTATTATTCATTACACACATTCAATTCTTTAATGTTTTTCTTTCTTAAGCAAGTACTAAAAAAAACATATTACCAAAGACTATTAAGGGGTTAATAAAATTAAAAATCATGTAGGTATTCATGAATATGTTTATTACCTCTTGGCGGAATACATCAAATTAAATTTTAATGTGAGAAACTAATTATACGTTAACTTAAAATACCTTTAGTAGTGAGTTTTCGCAACAGGATTATGCTCTTAAAAATATTCTTAGTGTGAAGCAATTACAAGTGAACTTGTCATTTCGAAAACCTCACAATAGACATAAAATTAATGGGAAAATGTTTTTTTGTGGATTAATGTTTACTGATGGTAGATCTATCATTCCTTTTAGAAGAAGTTTGACATTATTAAAATATGGAACACGGTTTTACTTTACCCGGAAGTTTGATGCAGCAATAGGGAAATATTACATACTACGAATACTGATTGGGTTTAGAATAATTAATTGTATTTCCAAAATCAATATGGATATTGTGGAGAAATGTTTTCATACATAAATGTAAAAAATAAATTCAATAAAAATACATTCTTAGAAAAACGCGACGTGTTTGACCTTGGTTGTTGTGACGTCAAGATTTGTGATATTGTTCTACACAAATTTAAATGGCAGGAACAAATAAAGATGAATCGTGACATATTAGGGGCGTGGCCGGTGGAATCATCGTTTTTGCGGGAATTACAAATTACAAATTTAAAAGTATTTTTTATGCAACTAATAATTAGCAAAAAATATTTTTTACAGGACAGTATTTCATAGACCTCTATTACTCAAAAAATATATTTAAAAAAGTGATATTTCCCTATTGTAATGTTTTCGAACGGACCTAGGCATGGGTAACTCAAGATTATTTTATGAGCTGCAGGTCAGCTCGCAGCTCAAATACTAAGAGTTTTAAACCGGTTTGCAGATCAGCTCAAAGGTTTAACGATTGGTGTACCAATGCAGTACCCTATGCACCATTATGTGTGGATAGGGGATTATGGCGATGATTATTGTTATTTGTCTATGTTCTAGGTTTAATACTTTTTACACACTAGCAATAAGTCAAACTGAAAAGAACATAATAATTATAATTGACAATAATTTTAAGCATACAAAGATCATATGTAATTATGTATTATTTATAAGTTTAGGATACCCTAAATTGTATTTCATAACATTAAAAAATTTCTAATGAATGTTTTACACTTAGCATAATTGTTTTTTCCTATTCTTGGTTATTGGTCTTCCAATCATAAATGCGCATAACGATAACGTAATGCAACAAACTAACTTTTGTGATAGAAATAATGTAAAAAAAAATAATTTAAAAAAAAGACAATAAACTCCTTTATTTAGTATTAATACACATAATGCTCAGAAAAAGGTAGGCATCAAAAGATTATACTAATATTTATGTTTTTCAAAACCTTTGTTTTTATAAATAAAAAATAACAGCATGGGATTCCTCAAATTCAACAAATCTTAAACTTATACCAAAAGGCTGTTTTAATCATAACTTTTTCAACTCAGTCAATTTAATTACATCCATTGAAATTAATATTAGAGAATGATAAATCAGTGTGAAATATGTAATATATTATTTGCAATATAAATATTATCTTAAATAAATAAAATTACTTGTCTAACTAAAACAAGTTTGTTACGAAGAATCTAGACTTAAAGTATTACACACATCATCGTAAACTTTGTCTTTGCCATCAATGCTCAAGGAGTTTAAGTAATGATAAAATCTATTGTTTCTTTTAAAGTTGTTTTTTGAACGTTCTTTTTCTGTTCGACATATGGTTCGAAATGTTGCCATGTAATCCAGGGATACACTTCTCCGATCTAATTGAGCTCCACAAGTAATAGCTTCAGAAAATTGGAAATGAGTCACTGCTTCCTTTTGACCGCATCTGAAAGAATAACAAATTCTCTTAAATGTTTGTATTTTATGTATTTAACTTTTCAAATATTATACTGTTTGCTCAGCTATCAAACAGTCATTATGAACTATACACCTACAAACCAGTGGCGTGTCGTCCATACATGCGATACATGCGGTGCATGCATGTATCGCATGTATGGATATGTATCGTAGGTACGTAACTTGTAAATTAAATACATGTACACTGTTATTATTAGAGCTTACATAAGAATATGTTTATGTGTGCCCTATTTAAAGATTTAAAATAATAAAATAAAAAAATTTAAAAAAATTAAAAAAAAAAAATTAAAAAAAGTATTTCAATTATAGATTATTTACGTAATTGCCCCAAAAATCGGCAACAACCAACCGCACCTTACGGGGGGCTGCTGCCGACTGACAGATACTGAGATACACATACAAAATACTCAATGATGCGAATATGCCAGAAATGCTCCTGAAAAATTTAATGGTTTGCGCAAGCACACAAGAACTTGGACCGCTAATTTCGTCCGTGTATTAGAGTGTTTTACACTTTTATAGTAACCTACACTCCCAACTGTGCATGCTGCTCGGATTTTGCATTTCTATAGAGGATAAGATTACCTACCAAGTAATAATAAATTCTTTTGAGATACTTTTCCATTTTTTAGGGTAAGGACTTTTCTGTGGTATTTTGATTTTTTTATGTTTATAATTAAATTTGTAAACTAAAGGTACATTGAGTAAAATATTCAGGACACAGGATTTTGTGAATATGATTTTTAAAACATCATAATTATTTAACCAAATGAGAATTTCAATCTGTAAAAAAACAATAATCACCTAATTAAAATGTTTATATTTTAATTAATGTAAAACAGCGTTGTTGGGACTTTTGATGTTTTCTCACTTAAACAATGTTGACTTCCGGTTTTTATTATACCTAACCCAAAAAACCTAGTTTAAAATTATTTTTGAGTTCAGTTTCACTTATCGCGATAACTTTTACATTTTAAACACCAAAATGGCTGTCTAAATTATTATTTTTGTTTTTTTTATTTTTAGTTATTTGTCTTTTCAACTCATAATCCCCTAATATAGCCGCCCAGGGAAGCGATGAATGTGAACTTAACCGCGATGCTAATCAGAAAAACAGTTGCAATTGCCTAATTGAATCTTTACTGAATAGAATTTTTAGTGGTCTTCCGTTTAATGAAAAGGAATGTTATTATTAAAAGGATATTTAGTTTTATGGAAATGTTTAAATCGGCGTGCGTGGAAAGTGTGCCAGGAAATAGTGTTATGGCATTATATCCTCTCTGCCTACCCCTTTAGGGAAATGGCGTGATGGTTATTAAGCTAGTTATTAGTATAAGACTTTAAACTAATCTGAAATATTTCAAATTCTGTAATATTATTATCACTTTGTCTAGATGAGCAACTCCTATAAGGTGTTTCGTGGAATTCTGGGGTTCTGCCGAAGGGTCACAGGGATTCCATGAGTCATGAGGGATTCCAGAAAAATCGACGTAGAAAACCGAAGAACTGTAAATATTTCGTTTTTAATTTCAATTCAAAATACGATTCACGGGTTTTATTTTTGTCAATTTACATTTTCACCATCGAAATGGGGTTCCACAAAAAAGATCACTGATCAAAGGTCCGTGGTTCGAATCCCACTCTACCCCAACTTGATTCCCATTTTCTAATAGTGTAATAATTACAACTGGTTGAAAATGGCCCTCAAAATGAAATATTTGAGTCAATTTTAAGAACGCAAATATTTCTTTCTTAAAAAAAAAAATACATATATGTACCTAGTCCTGCCATAAATACTGTTATAAACTGTTTTTATTTTATATATTTTTTTTTAGAGGAATAACCCGCCTCTTTGTCAGCAGGTGGGATAGAGGGGATATGGAAGGAGGTAATGAAAAATACACCACAACACCCGAACCAATTGAGAAAAAATCTTTCTTGGATATTTTTCTTGCAACTGGCGGGAATCGAACTTGTGATGCCAGTTTTACAGTTGGCCGTCTAACCAACTGCGCCACGGCGCCTGTCAAAAAACAATTAATTTTACAAAAGTTTTTTTATTACTATGCCAACATGCATATTCCACTAATTGAAAAAAAAATATTCAAAATGTCCTCCTCTTGCCTTCACACAGGCCTTCACACGTGACGGTCAATTGTCAATGGCAGCACGCACGATATCCATGTGAAAATTGGCCACTGATTTTTTCAAAGACCGTTTCAAGCTCTCCAAATTTGAATGTCTTCTGCTACAGACTATGTCTCCAACACTGACCACAATTTGTAGTCCAGCAAATTTAAATCTGGGCTTCCAGAAGGCCAATCTTCAGCTCTAATAAACTCCAGTATGTGATTTTCCAGCCATTGCTGGGTAGATTTTGCTTTATGAGCTGGAGCAGGAAGAACCAATGTCTCCATTTGAACATTGTGTCATTGAGAGGCTTAACAACCTTCTCTAGAATGTCATCTTGGTTTGATTTCGCACTTGTCTTCACACCCTGCGCACAAAAATGAAGCTCAGAAACCACTTCATAGAAGACACCCCACCAAATCATCACTGCTGCTGGATGATGACCTCTGAACTTTAGGAATGACATGAGCGGCTTCTCAAGAGCTATGAGCATACACTAGATCATTTTGCTTGTTGAAGTTTTCTTTAATGTTAAATATTTTTTCATCAGAAAACATAATTTTGCGATGCAAATTATTAGCGTATCGTGAAATAAGTATTTTGCTCTGGTCTTCCTAATGTCCTTTAAAGGTGGAGTAGGCAAATGACCAGTACTTCTTCGGTAAGCCCCCATCTTTAGGTCAGATTTGATAATACGAGACATACTTCGAGTCGATATATTCAGAGAGAATGTAGAACTATAACTAGTTTCATCTCCCTGGACAAGATTTTTTGTTTACGGAGCGGATTTCTATAAATTCTGCTTCTGACAGCCTTAATAGCTCCTGGAGTCCGCGCAGTTTGAGGACATCCAGATTTTTGTCGGTCTTCAGCACTTTGAATATTCTTGAACCGATTAATAGTTAGATACACAAACTGGCGACTTATACCTAAAAGTTTTAGGGTGTTAAAAATGTCTCCCGGCTTCTTCCCAACTTTGTGTAATGCAATTACAGCGATTCGGTTTTCTTTAACACCCCACTCCATGTTTACTCGGTGACGTTCAACGACTGACTAATTATAGCAATAGCAGAAGGGTTGATACTTTACCTGAAAAAAGGTTACGGGTCTCTACCTGCTATTGTTTACATTTTATGAATTTTTAAACTCGTGTAACTGTATTTATGGCAGGACTAGGTATATAAAAATTTTAACATATAAAAATTGTGTTTTTTCCTTCCCATGACCACATGCCCTGTTTCAAAAGTCACTGCTACAAACATACAAGAGAAAATGATCAAACATTCTATTGAAGCGCTTTATAACAAACCATTTTTAAATGTATACTGCAGGAATACAGATTTTATAAAAAAATGTACCTTTATTGATTTTTTTCTATTTAAAATGGTAGAAAGATATCCACTTTAATAATACTTGGTCTGGTGCTAATTATGTGGTAATATCAGGCGCAATATTAGATATGTATGAGATTTTTTCCCCGCCTTCAAATTGATAATTTTAACTGTATTAAAAAATGTCTAGATGTGGATATTTTTGGAATGCTAAAAGCAGATTTATTACTACTCTAATAATCAGTAAAATTATAACCCTGACAAATGCTTGTTACTTACAATACATATTATACGTTATTATTATATTTTTTTGTAATATGTTTGTACAACTTGTATGAATAAATAAATTAATATAATATTATAATAAATCACATAGTATGTGTCATTGACATGGTCATCAATATGTCAATGGCTGTCATATAATAGATAACAAATATAACCAGTTCTTTAATCTATAAAACAATAGTACAAAAATATTGTCACAAATTTAATTATGTAAAGGAAAAAGAACTGAAGCACCATTGGACAAGGCAAATAATCATAATTTGTAAATATATATTATAATTGTTGAAATATAAAATTACCTGTTATCAAATGAATCCAAAACGGTTACATTTGGAGTATCATTTGAATTAAGTATTCTTCTCACAAGCTTGGTAGAATTTTGAATCATGTACTGGCACCAAGCATTTGAAATGTATTGGTGATTTTTAAACATTGAAAAGTTCTCTGATTCCGATAAACTATCTTTGGGCTCAGTCAGCCAAGGGAGTTTCACTTTACCGGTGAGGGTTTTGTTATATGATTGCATCAAATCTACGGATGACAGATTATCACACAAATCTCCAATATTGCCCAAAATAAATATTTTTATATTATTTTCCTTGACAGATTTTTCATTTGCGAGTTGAACATCATTGAAATTATTTTCATTGTTAGAATGAAACCAATCAGATGTGCTCAATAAAATATCTCTTAGGTTACATGTGTGAAATATATACTGTGATAAAAACATTCTTAAGTTATTATCGCAAAATGTCTTATTTACATGATATTTATTTTTAGTTAGTTTACAATTGCTTTTATTAGAAGAGTTTGAATCATCATCTGGCCATCCATTAAATGAAACTGAAGACTGACTTATTTCACTATTATCCAAAGAGTCCAAAGGTAGAGTTAAATTTATATCTGTTTTCTTTGTTCTAGGTTTGCTTCCTAGTATCCAATATTGTAGTTGAAGTATCGTGCTCCGGATATCTCCTTTGTTGATCTCAAGCACACTTGCGCATAAATTGGGGATCACTTTATTACATTCTATCAGCACGAGGACATCTAACCATGGACCTAAGATTTGTCCATGATGAGGATTGAAATGGATGACATTAGCTTCAATTATAAAACGCTGCAGATGACTGCAATTTTGATCTGATGCAAGTATTACCACAGGTCTTTTAGAAGACTGAACCAACTGAACCAAACCCCCAACAAATCCGTCATCTTCTTCAAAAACTATATCAGCATCGTCAATAAGCATCAAAGACATGATATCTGCGCTTTTCTGAGAACTAGAGTCGTTATTTGTTAATTTTGGACTACTTCGAGATTTGACATTTTCAGAATTCATTCTCAAAAGTCCAACTTTTTTAGCAATTTTGTCATTTTTATTTGATGTATTTTCTTTTAAACTATTTTCAGTAGTACAATTGTTACTAAAATTCAAAAATCCATTTACAGAACTATCCGAATTAGTTTTAGTAAGAACTTTATGCGATTGAGTAGCTTCTTGTAGTTCTGATAAAACTCTTTTTCCTGTTCTTCTAGAGCTAGCGTTTACTTCTAAAACATTTATGCCCAGTTCGTTTGACACGGCATAAACACTAGATGTCTTACCACATCCTGAAGCTCCAGTGATGACCATTAAATTATTAGGAATTCTCATGCTATCCTTACTCCCAGAATCTGAAGCATAAAAATCACTAGAACTATCAGAGTTTATTCTCGATCGTTTAAATATCGTAGTTGTCGATAGCTCGTTGTATTCTTTCCAAGACTCCAACCATTTTTTTAATGAATTTACACTCTTAAAATTTCCCAAAACCTCTGAAGATGTTGCTGGTTTATATTTCTCTGTCCAAAGGGAGCTACTTAAGCTTGAAATATTTTTGATCTTAGGATCCAAATCGCTACTTTTGTCCAAATTTGAATCACTGCTAAATTTCTCCCAAAGTTGTCTGAATGTTCTGTTTACAGGAAAATGAGGATAAATTTCTTTAATTTTTTTTAACCCTTCCTTATAATTAACCATCTTAGATTCGTGAAATATCTTAATCCAGGTATCAATATTATTATTTTCACTATCACTTTCAAGATTGATAAAATCCTTTAACAAACATTTAGCATCATTATTAATTAAATTATCGGTATCATTTAAAGCATCAGAAATATGCGATGATGGTGGCAAATTCCAAATACCATAATCATCATCGGATTCATTAGGAATCTGTTGCACATGATTTGTAACAGGAAAAATATCAACACTTGATACTATGGGCGCTTTATCTAACTGAATTTTTATGGAATCAGGCACGCCGCTTTGTAAAAATAATTTCCGAGCTTCTATCACAGACTGATCCACTAAAGGCTTGGGTAAACTCTTCCTGAAAAGTGGTGCGAGCTTCTCTTCACGTTTAGGTACAGAAATAGTTTTGAGAGATTTACAAGATTTTATTATCTCGGGTGACTGTAAATTTACAATCATGATTGGAGAAACAATGTTTTCAAAGTTTTTGTTTTCCTTATTTGGTTTATTTGATAATGATTTTTCTGTGTTAATAGTTTTAATACTTTTCCTATTAATATTTTTATCTCGTTTCTTATTCGTAGAAAAAATTTCAAAATCTTCAGAATTTGTATCAGATTCATTACTGGAATCTTGGATATATTTTACTGGTTTTCTTATATTCCTCTTAGGTCTGCCGCTACCATTACCCCCGGGTGAACTTTCCACAATTTGTTGACTATTAACATTAACCAATTTGAAGTCTTCAATTGTGACATCGCCTTTATGAAGTTCTGTGCTGGAAATTTCTGACAAATCATCCGATTTCTTATTTTTACCAGATTTAACTTTAATTTTTTCTTTTAATTTTCCTTTCTTAGATACTGTTGGTTTTGGTATAAGAACTTGAATGATGTCTGAATCATCTAATTTGAATTCATCCTCACACATATTTTCATAGACAAGAACTTCAACCAATTCATCATCGTCGTTACTTTCTTTTTTATCGAAATAACTTAACACGCTCTCGGTTTTTCTCAAAGGTGGGGATAAACCTGATAGGAATTCATCTTTCATCGATTTCTGTTTGAAAATTGACCAATCATCATTAGAAAATGGTTCTAAAACAGCGGGTAAGCATACATTACCTTTGGGAGACTGAAGTTTAGTCTTCTTGAGAGTGCTGTTTTCTATTTCGCACTTGGAATTTCGGATCCTCTTCTTGTTTCTATAGTTATTCGGCTCATTATTATCATCACTCTCACATGTCCCATTTACGCCATCTACGTTTCTGTGTTGAGAATCATTTTCAAGCTCACTTTTGGGACTGCCATTTATACCATTATGTAACAACATATTTTTGAATGACCTAGCTCGCTTTTTGAGAACTCTTTTGATGTGTTCCCCATGAACTTCCTCCATTTCCCGCCTTTTGCTGGCTCCCTTTTGGTCAGCCCATTTTGAAAGGGCCAGGGACCTTTTCACCTTGATTTCTTTTTGAGCACTTAACCCTAAGGGATTCTCATCACGCATTTTCTCTTTCCCGGGAGAATTCATCCCGATGCTTTTTTTTCTTGATTCCATCATCACTTTAAAGAAATCCGTTTGATTATCTTTCTTAGAACTACTATCAGTAATAACACTATTGCTTTCTTCTGATGACAGTTCAATCGTTTCAGTCACTAGATCGGGTATCTTAGTTAATTTAATTATATTTTTTTTAGTACCACTTTCATGTTTAGTTTTAGTAGCTTGTTTAACATTTTTTACATTTGTAGGAGTCTTCAAAACATTTTTTGAATTTTTAATGTCGGGTTCTAGCTGTTCGAAAATGTGTGATTTAATTTGGTGACGATTTGGTCTAAAATGCTCATCTCCATCATCAATGGAGTGTTCTAGTGATGATTTTATATCAACATTTTGGCAAAAAAAATTGGAGTTAGTTTGAACTGAATCCTTAGTCTTTCCTTCACCTTTGACTAAATTTTTCTTTTTTGTCATACTAGTATTTGTAAGAGAACTAGTAGTTACATTTTTACTCTGACAAACGGTTTTTACAGTTTTATCAAAACAATCTTCACGGTCGTTGTCTTTTTCCGCAGATAGACTCGCATTTTTCTCATTCGTTGTCAAAATTTCATTGCTTGGTTTAGATTTAATTAAGGCTTTGGCATATTTCTTGATTGAAGACATTGCAAACGAACGGAATACTATCGAAATCGAAGCTATTGTTTGAATCTTGAATTAAGTCAAACTTTACAAATGCCACATTATTCTTGATAGAATTTCACTAGACTATTTATTGATTAGTAATAATTAAAAGTTCTATAGAAATAGGTGAATATTAAAAAATAATGTTTCTTTATACTATTATAAAACATGATAAACTGATTATTTGACGTTTCAACTTTCAGGGCAGCTAAATATCAAGCGGGAAAAATAAAACAATTTTACCATAAACAAAAATTAAAATGAACAATTGACATCTGACCAGAGACTAATCTCATGAATATGATAAATTATATAATGGTACCATACACAATGCGTTTCAGAAATTAACTACATCAATCCAAGGCCTTGCAAATTTGAAGGTTTTGGTGATTGTGAAGTTTATGAGATTTCGATTCGTCAACGTGTTCCGCATAGAAGGTCATCAGATACACTTTTCATGCGAACTTTATTTTTTATATTTTCATTTCCGTTTAACGTTTGTTCTACTTATAAAAATTATTAGAAAAACATGAATCAAAAATATAATAAACATTTTTTTTAAATTTGTGGTTAATTTATAGAACTCTGTATTCATTACTAAATAAAATCATTATAATTTCCTTTTCCAAACCCAGTGGTGCATAGGGCACTGTAATGTTAAACCAAATTCGGTGTATTTCAATAATATGTTACATTAAAGTAAGGCGATTAATCCTACGCTTCAAACGCCAGTCGAGAAACAATGAAGTATTAGAGTTTATACTACCTTTGAAATTAATATTTCACGTCCCCTTGCCAGGAATCAAACCCAGGACTTTGAGAACGGTAGGTGAACTCGCCACCCGATTCACAAAGAGCAAACTTTTTTTATTTTCGCTTAAGTGGAGTACCCAAATTTTTGTTTCATAATTACATTTTCCTCTTCGGGCCTATGGTCATTTTTTTAAAGAGAAAATTATCTTAACTTTGTTTATATTCTAAATACATATGATTAGACCACATTTAAAATTTAAAAGCTGTGGCTTATTTGAGGAAGAGTGGTCGTATCATAATATATCAAACATCCTATTCTTTTTCGTATTTAACAAACTCTAAAGAGAAAATAAAACCATCATAATCTCTCTAAGTCATCGACATTCATCATCATTCCCTTTCCGTACCTATGGTACATGGGGCGCTGCATTGAAACACCAACCGCAGCGCGTCTTGATCATTTTGTTACATGAAGGTAAGATAATCAGTAGTACGCTTCAGGTGCCAGTCCAGGAGAGTATAAAATATTTTAGGGAAAAACACCTTTTTACATAAATATTTCATGTCGGGAATTGAACCCGGGACCTCTTGCGTGCTAGAAAAAGGCGCTGACCACTAAACCATAATGCCGACATGAATTAATAGAAAATAAAAAACTGCGTAATCAACTCTACACCATAATAATGTTTTCTCAGCGACATTTTTAAAGTTGAAAAATGCGATGTATAATCGGAAATATTTTATTAAAACTTGTTTCAACTTAGTAAAAATCCTTCATCATTCTTTGAAAAAAATATTTTTTAACAGTAATTAAACTTTAAATAAGAATTTATAATTTGTGACAAGGATATAATGTTTTGGGTATCTAATACGATACCAGGAGACCTAAGAGCTAAGAGATGAATTGAAAATATGACTCGTAAACTAAATAATACTACAACAGTGTTTTTTTTTCTACCGGAAGATTTGATTGATAAACATTTTGCTATTATTATTAGTATTAATTATTTGTGACATATCAAACAATAAGTAATTAAATTTACTTTTTGAAACATAATTTTTTCAGTGAAATCGAGATTATTAAAAGTTTGAAATACATATTGAACATCTTTATTACATAATTTTTTATGTTTATTTCATCATTTTGAGCGCTTTTATGAACATTTGATCTGATGATTATTAATTAAACCCATTTAACCTAAAAGTTTACTGTCATAATTATGTACTTTGATCGATTTCATATTTATAAAAAACCTCGTAAAATAGATGTTTACTGATTATTATGTACCTATAATTTTCTTGAATTCATGTTTTCAAACGTTCGTCAATTATAATCTTCCATTCGAATGTAATATTATCTATAAAGTACCTTAAATTATTCACTATTGGTAAGTTAAATCGCCTGTCTTTCAATTATTTAAAAAAGTATCTGTACTCAACACTCAACCAAAAACCTTGTTGAGGTCTAGGTCCTTTTAAATCACATATTCATGGTTAATTTTCACCAGCAGCTGGTAATTTAGTACTGGAAAATATTAAATAATTTATATTTTCAAATAAAAGTTGCAAAAATGGAGATCGTTAGTTTGGAGATCTTTACTGAATAGAGTAATATATCAAGGCGGGTAGGCCAAGTGAAGTCAACTTATAATTTAACCAAATAACTTTTTTTAACCTTCAAAAACGATACTGATTAATTAAGCTAGGGTTTCCTAGGACAGCAGTGCCCGTATCTTAACGGCCGTAGTGAACGGTGATGCGGTGGGAAGCCGTCGTAACGTCATCTAGAGAGTGGTTTCCTAGGGAAACGGTGTTAAATGGTGTTGATAACACCGTTTTCCTAGGAAACCACACTCTAGTCATCGTTACGACGGCTGTCCACCGCATCACCGTTCACTACGGCCGTTAAAATACGGGCACCGCTGTCCTAGGAAACCCTAGCTTAAATTATTATAATTTAGTATGTATATGATCTTATGTGCAATGTATTGTATCACAATATGTTTTTTAACATAATTTTCATGTCAGTAAAAATATTTTCATCAAAATTCACAATGATTCTATAGCCACAACCTGTAACATACACTTAAAAAATACACTCAACGATTAAATTGAACCTCACAGGGCTTGTAATACCTTCTTATAATGTAAATTATATTGATTATTATGTACATTCAATATATTTGGTCAATTTTTTAGATAGACACAAACAAACCATCTTGCCGTTTCTCCGTAGGGGTAGGCAGAGGGGATAGAATGTCATATCACTCTGTCTTTGCATACAGACCTCGCTTCCTCTACATTCATACATCTTCTCATGCACGCATGCCGATTGTTCCTACTCTTGAGATGTCCACCTTCAAGTATTTGATGGACTTAAACGTGCCATATCTTTCTCGGTCTTCCTCGTTTTCTGCATCCATCAACATTCGCATCTTAGATCCTTTTAGCCGTTCTTTTGCCGTCCATTCGCTTCACATGTCCAAACCAACGCAGCACTCCTTTCTTGATTCAGTCGATAATGCATGTCTAAGCCTAACATAGTTCACGTATCTCGACATTTATGCACCTATTAAACATAGTTTTACCACACATTCGCATGAAAATCGCATTTCGACAGCATTTAACCTACTTTCTTCATTATTTTTCCGATTCCATATTTCGCTCCCATACATTAGAGTTGGCACTAGAACTCCATTGTGAGCTGCTAGTTTGCCTCCTGCAATAAGCATTTATTTGCCAAAGTAGAGTTCAGTGCACCGTTCACCCTGTTCCCTGCACATGCCCTCCTTTCTATAACTCTCTCAGTCTTTCCATCCCTAGTAAACATACTTCCCAGATACATAAATTCTTTACCTGATTCAGAACATCCCCGTTCTCATTGATCTCACATTTAGTTATAATTTCATCCCTTTCAAAAACCATCACTTTCAATTTATCAACATTCAATTTTCTTGCATACATCATAGACTTCTGTTACCAAGAATTGCAGGTCCTCTTTGCTGCTAGCAAGAAGCACGGCATCATCAGCATACAAAAGACAGTTAACAGTAATTCCACTTATTTTTGCTCCTATTCTTAAATCTTTCAGTTCTTTCATTGAACGTTGAAAACCATGGTGACAGTACATGTCCCTGTTTGACTTCTTTAGGAATGTTAAACCACAATGTATATGACCCATTTACCCTCACACATGCTGTGCTGTCCTTGTACAGTGATGCATTAGCCCTTCTCAGGTTACCATTCACTCCATACTCTGATAAAACCTTCCATAATTTTTCTCTGTCAACTCTATCAAATGCTTTTTGCAGATCGACAAATTCGCAGAAAAGCTTTCGGTGTACAGCCAGAAATGTTTCTGTCATATTTCGCAGAGCAAATATTTGATCCATACATCCTCTTCCATTAATAAATTCACTTTGTATATCCCACACTCTATCTTTAGTCACTTTTCTTACTCTCTCAATCAGTATTCTGTCATATATTTTTCCAACAGCACTTAAAAGGCTGATAGCTCTATAGTTTCCGCAATCCACCCTAGAGCCTTTTCCCTTGTATAGAGGCAAACAACAGCCTTCCACCAATCAGGGGGAGTGTATTCCTCCTCTAAACATAGGTTAAAAAGCTTTTCTAGCCATCCAAAATTTATTTCTCCACCCGCCTTAAATAAACTCCCCGGTAATGTTATCATAACCTTGCGCTTTCCCATTCTTCATAGATAGCATTTCTTTAAACATAATCAATTTATTTCAGTTGCACACTTTTTATTGGCATAATATCTAGAGTTGTGGTCTCGTGGGTAGTGTCATGGACTCTGGATCAGAAAATCCGAGGTTCGAACCCTACTCTACCACAACTTGTTTCACATTTTTTCATGGTTATTTGCAACTAAAATAAAATGATCCCTAAATTAAATTATTTAAGCAAATCATAAGAACGCTAATATTCATTTTTCATGTAGTACTCACTAAGTAATTATATTTTAATTGACTTTCCAGGGTATGCTAACAAAAGGTGTGGGGGGTTCAGAAGGAGAGATTGGCACGCCAAAGCCATGTAGAGCATGCAGTGATTTCAAATCGTGGGCTAAAATACAAAAAGGAGCTTATGAAGCTGGGACGTTGCCACCACAGAAGTCAGATACCGTTAATGCATCCTTGGAAGAAGTAAATTTAGTTTTTTTAGTTACTGTTAAAAGTTGAATTCATATTCATATAAATGTTTGTAAAAGGCAGATTGACAATAACAAACAAATTTTGACTAAAGAGTCTTATTATAAAGAAGAAACAAAAAAATTCTAATAATCTATATATTTTATGTTAAAAAAACACAAAACATAAACTTTTGATTTAGTCGGAAAAGTATTTTCTGTCTCCCAAAAAATAATAAATTGATTATTTCTGGTTTGCCAGCAATGATTTGGGCCTTCAGTTGACATTTTATTTATTTATTTATAGCATTAATAAAATTGAGTACATATATTTGAAATTTGTTTTTAGCTACTCTTTATTACATATTGTAAAACTGGCCTGTTTATATTTGAAGCATTATTTATTAAGATTAAAAAATAAATCCTTATTTAAAAAATTTTAGAAACGTCGAAATGATTGTCCACTAGACAAAGACCAATTAGGGAAAAAAACGTGGAGTTTTCTGCATACAATGGCTGCTTATTACCCTGAAAAACCAACACCAGAGCAAGCTGAAAGTATGAAACAGTTTTTTGGTATCTTTTCAAAATTTTATCCCTGTGATCATTGTGCCGAAGACTTTAGAAAAGAGTAAGTATAAATAAATTATAGTATCTGCAATAGCTTCTTTTTTAATGTATTTATGAAAATAAAAAACTTCATCAAAAATACAAAGAAATTCAATATTATGGTGGTCCTAACTTCACATCACTAAAATATCGATCTATTCAAAGAAACAACATATTATGACATAGAATGATGTCCGTGTCCAAGTGGATGAAGAATAAAATTATGCTTGTGAAATAGAACAAGGATCCCTGACACGTGTTTTCAACTCGATAACTACTCTCAGGGCTGGTATTCCAAACGCTCTAACGGCCGTATTATCTCGTGTATTTTGTATGTAAAAACTGTTTTCTCATGCTGCGAGAGTAGTTCAAAATAGCACCCCAAGTAAAAATCGATTGTAGATAAGTTCAATCGTAGTGCTGTGTTTGGCTCGCTCACCTACTATGATTGAGGTGCTGGGGTCAATTCATGGCAGGGTGGGCGTGAAATATTGATTTTAAAGATGATTCTACACTGCAATAATTCATTGTTCCTGGATTGGCACTGAAGATAAGACTGTTCACCTTACCTTCCATGTAGCAAAATTTATTTAAATGCACTGCAATTTGAGTACCAGTGCACTGGGGTATATTGGCGGCCTCCGTGGTGTAGTGGTCAAGACGCTTGACTCACGCACGTAAGGTTTCGGGTTCGATTCCCGGTGAGAACACAAAAATTAAAAATGTGATTTTTCTCCTGGCCTGGGTGCTCTGTAATGTAATTCACCACTGTAATTAGGCCTCCTGGCCTGTTGTGGTACAAAAAAAATGTAAAATTGTGAAAAAAAAAAATCTGAAAATGTGAATTTTATCTAGATTTTTTTGAAATAAATGCAACACTGCTTCCAAACAATGAGTTCTTTTAGGTAGAGTAAACATATTATTACTTACATACTTTACATTTAACTAAATTTTAAATTACCATTAAATTTTATATTATAGGCCTTACTTATAAACCTGGTATAAAGTTACGCCTAGGCATAGTGGTAGAATAAGGATGGGAATACGATTCTTATTCTACCACTATAATAAGGATAGTATTCCCATACATATTCTACCACTATGCCTAGGCGTAACTTTATACCAAGTTTATGAGTAAGGCCCTATATGTATTTGATGATATTATTTAAAAATAGATTTTAATACACAAATATTTTTCGCAAAAAAACTCATTTTACTGGTTTTTTTTCAGCTTAGCCAAATCACCCCCCAAAACTGCTTCACAGAGTGAGTTATCTAAGTGGCTATGCGATATGCATAATATTGTCAATTTAAAATTAGGAAAACCAACATTTGATTGTTCTAACATCAACAAACGCTGGCGAGATGGATGGCCAGATGGATCATGTGATTAATGTAATAAATAAGTACTTACAATATGATAGTGTTTTTTCCATTTTTGTAAATATGTATTTGAAAATTAGAGTAAGAAAATAAATAGATTTTTGTTTTTACTGATCATGTTATTTTTTACACTTTTGTTTTAATTATATTGTATTCATAAACTCAAAATATCAAACGTGTGTAATGCCTGACCTAGAGGAATAATATTATCACCAAGCTTAAGGTGATTTTTCTCGAAAATGGTTCTTAATAATCCTTTGTTATTATCATCAAAATATACCATGTAATATTTAATAGTAACAAGATACAGCTTTTAGCATAGAATTAATGGCTTTTAACTATGGGTCGTATGGGTCATTACACGCAACTGGGATAAAAATAAACAAAGGAAATAAATAATTAAGTCTAATAAAAACAATTGGTCTGAAAGAATCAATTACATTTAATACATTTATTTATTTTTGTATGGTGTTCCCAAACTACTAAAACCTTTTTTTTTTTGTGTGTCAATGGTTTATTTGATCATCCGTTCTGCAACTCAGAAAAAAATTGCCAATCAGGCCCAGACTAGAAAAAGGTTGACCATGCCTGATCTAGACTTTGAAAATCTTAACAGTTTTTTAAATATTTAATTTTTTCAATAATTAAAAAAAAGATATAGAATTTAGTATAATCCCTAAAGAAGTAGTTAGAGATTGAACTAAGATTTTTAAATAATCAATGTATTATGAATTAATCTTTTCATTTTCTTTTAAATATATAAAAAGATTTACTCATTTAAAAGATAAAGAAAGGAAAATTATACATAGGTGAATAACAGAGTTATGGCCCTGTGATAGTGTTGTGGACTCACAAATCAAAGGAAAAATTATAAATCAGGAACAAACAAAATTGTGGTCCTGTGTTAGTGTTATGGACTTATAGACAACTCGATTTCCATCACAAGTTATTTACGCCTTTTAGGAAATGGTCTAATAATTTATATATTTTCTTAAATAATAACTTCAATCATGAAAAACCTTTTTTTCAAATAAAAAATAATAAAGTAAATACATTTATGATATTGTTTGTTAAAATATTGATATCAGATTTATTTACAGACTTGTAAACATATTTCAAAGGTGAATTTAATACCAATGTTGTAGCATTATTTAAAAATGAGTACAATAATATTTCAGTTCAATTTCGATAGATTAAAAACGTTTTTTGCAACGACGTGTCATTTTTGACGAAACTCTTTTTTTAGAAAATAAATATTATCGTTCGTATAATTTACCCAAATATTTCTATTTTGGTGGGCTCACTATTAGAAAATGGAAATCAAGTTGGGGTAGAATGGAATTCGAACTTTGGACCTCGGATCCGTGAGTCCGCAACACTAACCACGGGATCACAACCCAATTTTATTATTACTGGTACATAGGATATTGTAAGTTTTCTTATAAAATTAGTTATATTAATAATAAATGATAATGTATTTATAAAGGACAATATTTTTGATGTCTATTTTTATTGTTTATGATTCTAAAAATTCATTGTCTATGTTTAAGATAGTTACTTTTTCTGTTTGTGGTTGAACAACTAGTTGTGAACTAGTTACTAGTTGTAGTTCTACCAGCGATGCCATTACTACCGATTTTTCGGTAGATCTACCGATTTTGGGAGCAATCTACCGATTTACTGAATTCTATTGAAATTCTACCGATTTTTATACATTTCCTTGATTTTTTTCTATTGAACAAAATTTCAATAAAAATAAAACGAATACATATCATAATAATTTATTGTTTGTTTGCTCACTTAGGTTGCCATATATGTTGATTGTTTAAAAATTGGTTATCTATCGTTTATAAATACATAATTAATGAAATGAATTGGTTAGTATTGGTGAATGGTGATTCCCGGTTATTTTAAAATACATAATATTGTATTATAATAAATCATTGTCATAGAATTTCATGACATTATTTAAAAAAATCAATATCTCTTTCACTATTTTACACCTTTCATATAACAAATTATAGAAATGGTTTTTCTTCAGTTAATTATCTATTTTCTATTTAAATTTAGTTGAATCTTTGTTTTAGGCAATTTGTTCAGTAATTCAGCAGTTTGCAGTTTTTACATTTCAAGAACTTAAAAATATTAATTATTTATTTGTTTGGAAATGTAGTTTGATAACGAAAATTGACTAGCTGAGAATAACCATCAATGTTAGGGCCTTTATGCTGCAAGACGCTTCTACCTCCAAAAAAAAACTATTTATACCGAGTCATTGACAGGCTTACAATACACAATACTTTAATTTCCACAGAACGGCAATTAATATACATCATTGAATATATTTTTATGGAAATACATTCAACCGATGTATCTTTGTGCATATTTTTTTTTTGCATACATAGGTAATTTAGTGTGATTTCATTAATTTATTTCGCAACATACACACTTATATCAAAATATTTATGCCTTAAGCCCTTGAAGAATTTGTATGGTTTCACAAAAATACAGTACTGTTGGAATAGAAATCAAAATATCAACTTATGTTGAAAAAGTAATGAAACAAGATTTATCTGTATTCTGGGCCAGTTTCGCAAGCCGGAATCAATATATTTTGGTAATTCGCGTGTTGTAGTCTTTTCGGTTTTCAATTGTTCATTTATCAAGCGTTTGCGACTATTTAAAACAAGGGCCTTAGGCGAAACGGTGCTTTAATTTTGAACAACTGTAAAATTTATTTTTACGCTCCCCCCCCCCCCCCTCCTCACCCCCCAAATCTACCGAAATCTACCGATTAATTTTTCTGAATCTACCTATTTTCGCTTGATCGAGTCTGGCAGCTCTGAGTTCTACATTATCTCTGGATTTGGTTTTTCTTTTTGCCGTTTTCGGTTTCTGAGATTTTAAGTTTCTAGCGATTTTGATATTTTGATTTGACATCTCGGGTCTGGCTTGTTTCGCGGGCTACCGGTTTCATTAAAATTATCAATTTCAAAGCTACTACACATAAAAAAAAATAATGAATTCAGTTCCTCGGTAGGTAAAACATAAATGATTTATAACCATGTCAAAGTCTAAAGTTACGGCCGAGTGGAAAAAGCGGGTAAAATCTGAATACCTCCGGTTAAGACAAATAAAAGTAAGTTGTGTCTTTCAATTGATATTCTTCATCATTGAATTCAAAATTATCATTTAATTAAAATTTAGTGTGTACTCTAATAATACAAATATTTTTATTATAGCGCTTCAAAAGAGCCGACGAAGTTAAAGTTGCTTGGGCAAAAAATCTCCGTTTAGTTACTTCTACGTTAGAATCAGATGGTTTGAACAAGTGGGATGGAATTTCGAGAAATGAGACTGAGAAAAAGGAGAAATGTGTGCCTCACTGGCCAGCACTGGGTCCAGATCCGCCTCATAAGGATCACATGAAAAAAGCTGAAGTTGTCTGCTCAGATGGTAATTATATTTTTGTATTAATTTGTATGCTTTATAATTTTCTACTATTCGCGTTACCTTTCACCCCACAAGTAAGGCAAAACCGGTAAATTACTTATACTTTTTGGGTTAGCATTTTATAGATTCGAATGATTGTGGAAATTCATACATTTTCTTTGTGCATTGACTTGCGGCTAACCGGTAGCACATGTCCGTATACGAAAATTAAGGCATATGATATGTTCTTGCTTTGCTGTCAGAAATGGAAATTCTTAGAGCCCCCGCTGATTGTGACAAAAAGTCATAGTGACTTTTTGTCGCTGAGTCAAGTGCTATGGAGATATATGAGAGTGCGCTCACTGTGGTGACATGACAATACGGTGACAAAAGGTTCCAGCGGCTGGGGACATTAGCGTGACGTGACTGTCACCCGGCCTGTACATTGCTATGGGAGTGCGCTAACTAGAAACTTTTTGTCACTCTGCCGGCAGACGCCTACCGAACGGACGTGTGTTTTGAATTTTTCAGTTATATTTAAGATTAACATCTTACAACAGAGATGAAAAACATTTTCGACAACATAATATAGAAGTCTAGGCATCTGCAGGGCTTATGACCTGTCATTGGCTGGTTTAAGTGGCCACTTTACACACTGTAACATTCACCATTCTACCCATATTTGAACATCTATATTTCTTAAATTCTTTCATCTGTTGATGTTTGTGAAGTTAAAGAGCTGAAATTCTTATTTATGCGGGCGAGATTTAAGATGGCTGTTTCTCTGCAAGAAGATGATATTGACAACGAATTGTTAATGGAAGACATAGAGAAAAGGCCAGTGCCTCGATTATGAACGCTGTCTTCATCTGTATATATTGAGACGGTATACTTAACTTCTGTACTATCTGTATCTTACCTCGGTATGTTCTACCTACTAGTCACATCGACATCATATGATCGAAACAAGCCAACGGAATGACCGCAAACAATTAGTCCGCGTTCCTTACGTCATTAACATTTAAAATAGTTCTCATTTTTATTTTAAATAGGCTTATGTAATAAAAAGTGCTCACTTCAAAGTGTAAAAAATCAGGTTGTGGTCCTGTGGCTAGTGTCTCGGACTCACGGACATGCAAATATTTCTTTTTATATAAAAAAAAATCTTTGCATGTCCGTGTTTTGAAAATTTTGCATAACTTTTAGAAATCACCTAGACGGTACACTTAACGATCGTCTGTATGTATCTACCGATTGACTACAAAGCCGGCTCCTATAATGTCTTGATACATACACTCGGAAAGATAGTAAAACAAATGGAAAAAATATAATAACCAAATAATTTTTTTGGAGAGGTAACTTTCTGATGCATATAATCGGTGTTCTTCGCTTAGATACTCTTATTTGTTAATAGGAGAGAACCTAGCGACATTATTTCCACATCTAGGCGTTCATTTTATTAAAGTGACAGTTATGTCGGAATTTAATTCGACTTCAAAACTTACTTATTTCTCTCTCACATTTTTAATAGGCTTTTGTGAAAAAAAGTGCCTACCTCAAAATGTAAATTTTTTTTGACACTTTTAATGCGTAGATAAACGTAGCGAGGGGTTCTAGACTCGTCGGTATAAAATGATGTACTTACATCATAACTTGATGGTGGGGGTATCGATACTATACCTTAGTAGTCGGTCGGGAGACTTTAATATTCAACTATGATGTCATACTGAATCTATGTCATTTTAGAGTCTAGATATGTGTACCGTGACGTACGCTTCCTCTTGATTCATATCAAAGTACCTACCCGAAACTTAAAGGTGGGGGGTTGGTAGTATATCTTTATAATCGCTAGAGGGAATTTATCTTCAACTATACCGTCAAGGTAAAGGTATGACGTCATTATCTTCCCATCATAATCGAGGCCCAGCATTGCATACAAAAAAAATTAAGGAATTCTCTGATATTCATTTGAAAAGGAAATTGTGGGACGAGATTTCAATTCAATTATTTCAAAACTGTTTATTGACATACAAAAATAATTTTAAAAACTTGAAAGGATATTGACGTAATTCAGAATACAGGGTGTAAAATTTTCCTTTTGATAATTGTTCATTATATATGGGATGTACCCAGTAGTGTTTCTGTCGTTTAATTTTCCTTCTGCATAATTCAAGAGCGCAAATCACTGCGACCTCTTCGAAATCCATCGCTAAATGAACATTTTGTCACCAGTAGTTGGTGCATCCACAGTGACACAACGTGACGGTGACAAAAAGTCACAGTCAGCGGGTGGTCTCAGATAGCGGGAGCCAACTCACTGGTGTTTATTTTTACTAAACATTTTCAGGTTCAAACCAGAGTGTGCTTGTTCGTGTGATCTATGCTGTATCCCCTATTCCAACCATGTACACTTGGGCACCTACTCAGCAGAACTTCATGGTTGAAGATGAGACTGTTCTGCATAACATTCCATACATGGGTGATGAGATTCTGGACCAAGACGGAACATTTATTGAGGAATTGATCAAGAATTATGATGGCAAAGTTCATGGTAAAATAATTTGTTTATTTTTTTATATTTTTAAATCTTGAAATAGGGCACACTTAACCATATTCTTATGTGTGCCCTTATAATAATACTGTACATATTATATTTAATTTATATGTTATTTAACACATGTTTCTTAACCGTCTGTCTGAATTTTGATATTTTTTTCTTCATAAATGTGTTTTCCCATTTCATAATATTTTTTACTGCTTTATATAAAACAGAATTTTGTGACCTTGCCTTTTTTTCTAAATGGGAATCTGGTTTTTACCTTTTCTCTGGTATTGTGATAATATGCTCAACCTAATTAAAAATACTTTTATTTTTAAAATAAAAAACTAGGCACACAAGTGCTCAGTCTTAAAGTAGTTTTATTATTCTTTGAGTACATTCAAATCTTGGTAAACAAAAATTTTATACAACCCTCTAGGAATTCTTTCAACATTGACATATATTTCTTGATGAAAACCTTTTTGATAAGAGAATATGATAATCTAGGCATTAACAGGGCAGTGTGGAGTATCATCATTTAAACCAGAGTTCCCCAAATTTTTTTGCCCCGTAGATCACGTGTCGATTTTTCAGTTTTAGGTATACTCCCTGCTTTCTTAAAATTGCGCTAAATAAATTATCATAATTATTTTTATTTAACAACATTTTCCAGGTGACAAAGAAGGTGGTTTTATAGATGACCAGTTATTTATTGACTTGGTACATGCTTTGGTACCATATCAGACAAAGGATGATGTAAGTGAAGAAAAGAGTGCCAAACAGGAAACATCTGCACCCAGGGAGACCAGAGAACTCAGGAATTCTAAAGATTTTTCAGAAACTGCTCACACAGCCAAAGAAAAAAAATCTGAAGTTACAGAGATTTTAAAATCTGATGATTTAAAACTAGATGTGGCAGTCAATGATAAAAAAACTGATGATAAGCAGTTTCCCATTTTTACAATTTTTCAATCCATCAGTTCCCAGTTTCCTGATAAAGGCACACCCCAGGAACTGAGAGAAAAGTGAGTTTTTTAAAAATGAGTATTTTGAAAAAAAAATTGTATTTGTTTATACATCAGTAAAATACTTGTCAATACAATCAGTAAAAACAGCAAACTTAAACATATTATGTAAAAGAGTAAATATGCTAAATTAATAATTCATTATGGAAAGTATAAATATTAATATCGACTGATTAAATTCATTATTATTATTATGGATAACTTATATAGCGCCATTTTCGTAATATAATACCTCAAGGGTGCTTTACATAGTGATTCTATAGATAAACAAATTTAATTAAAGCTTTTAAATTTGTAATTTAATTAAAACAATTTATTTTGTTGTCTCATGCTACGGATTTATTCAAATGATTTAGAGAACAAGTGGGTTTTAAGTTTTTTCCGAAACATCACTTCACTTTCACAGCCTCGCACCTCTGCTGGGAGAGCATTCCATGACATAGGGCCTGCGACCGCAAATGCGCGTTCACTAAATTTAGTGCGCTGTTTGCGTAGAGGTATGATAACTTTTCCTCTCGCCGTAGACGTAGCTGATCTAAGCGTGAGACACTATTATATCACACATATTTTTTACTGATCTTGAGAATTTCAATGTGTTCTCTCACACAACTATAATCCATTGCTTACTATTAATATTCCTTAGAGAGCGAAAATCAGCCATGTAAATATAATTAAAAATAGAATACAGATATTTTACATAGAGTAATTCTGCATTACATTACTATTTGCAAATGTATATTTTGGCACAGTTATTTATGAGTCAACAATTACTGCTCATTATGTTCAAAATAATTATCATTGCGAAGAATGTTTATTTTGAAATTATTTTAAGCGTCTTAAAATGTTTTTTATAAGGTATATAGAATTAACATCTCGAGCGGATCCAAATGCTCTGCCCCCTGAATGCACACCCAATATTGATGGACCACTTGCTGAGAATGTGTCTCGAGAGCAGACAATGCATTCCTTCCACACGCTCTTTTGCCGGCGGTGTTTCAAATACGACTGCTTTTTACACAGTATGTGCTTATTTATTTATCTCAATTCAATTTATTAATTGGTATTCAACTATAGAAATGTTGTGTTAAATATCTCCATCAAATGTAATTACATTATTAATTTATGCAAACTCTCGATTAATTTTATGATCTATATTTATTTATTTTATCTTAGTATATGTAATGTAGGTTCAGCGATTAGTCTCTTGCTTCAGCTTTATCCAGAATAAAATATGAACAATTAAGGTTTGAAAATAGTACTTATACTAAGAATAAATTATAGGTATATCTTACATTTAAAAAAGAATAATTTCAGGCCTTTTATAACACATAAATACTTATTTATATGCTTAGATCCTGAACTAAAAGCACGCTTATGAACAAACATGTATGTATGACCTATTTAAAGTCTTATATTATGTAGTATATTTACATATTTGTGTATTGTTTTATAAGATCCCAGCTAATGCTGGTTTATTTTATTATTTTGGCAATCAGGAAGCCAGTCTTCAGGTAAGGTGATAAAAATAAATATGGCATTTTTCATCAAACCGCATCGCTCGAATAATTCACTCATTTCATTAGTCAAAATTTAATTTAGTGTTTACTTATAATATCAATGAGGAAGTTCAGCGCTATGGAAAATTGGATATAAAAAAATGATTTCTTACATGCAGTAAAAATGAGAGCATTTAATTGTATGGCGAAGTTTCTCACAAAAATTTCAAATAAATGGTTTTAATAAAAATGAGCTGCTTTGAAATGTCACAAATTCTTGTAAATAATGTATATAACCAATTAATTATAGCGGTGTTATGATAGATTTCCGGTTTCCGGGTAGCCATTTTCTAAAAACGTTTAGTGTATTTTGACAGCTACAGGGTTTTACTTTTAAATGGCAACCGACAACAACTCTTGAGGTCACGGACGGAGTAATTACAAAACTTAACAATGATAATACGATACATAAATTTTTGGCTTAGTTTGATAGTCTAATTAACGAATAATAATATTTATAAAAAAACACTGAGCTTCCTCATTGTATTTCTTTTGTATATTTTCTGGCTGAAATACACCATATTTGTATTTTCACCTAAATAGGACATGGTAAGCAAGAATATTTTCAATCAACTGTTTTAGGGCATGCTTAGAAACTTCTTTTATATGTATGTCTATTTAGACACTATCTTTTGCAATCCTATGGAAAGAGATAAAAGAAAACTGCTTGGGTTTTATTGTGAAACCACTCGCATGTTCCATTTTTTACAGTGCCTTTGAATTAAATTGGTGCTTTATAAATCCTTTAAAATTATCATTTAAAAATTAATTATATTATTTTAGTAGTTTATAATAATCAACACCTTTAATAATAAAGGTGGTTTCAATGATTGCTAAGTGCAGTAAAAGAATAAAAACGTACGTTTTGTAAAACACGGTAATTCACTGTTTATTCACTTTCAGTTATAAAGTTAAAATAGTGGATAGGGTTGATGTGTCTATATTCATACAATAATTTGGAATCTTTATGTATTGTTTCTCAAACTATCATTATTCCACATGCATATTTTATTTTACCCAATCTTTAATTTGATTGAATCGTTAATTTTGAAAATGACAAAAGTGAATATCCATTAAAACTATATTGGAAGGTACTAATTAAGTCCACGCAAGTCAAACTAGTTGTATTTTTATAGTTTTGATACTACAACAATGAAATATCAATTCATATCTTACATTTTTTCAGGAGTATGTTTTTTCTTTTTCGAATAAAATCATTGATTTCATAATTTGGTCATTTTTGAAATTGATGATTTAATTTCAATTCTAAATGAGATTTTTTCATATCATATGTATATATTTCTTTATTTAATTCTGTCACAGTTTTCATTATAAACCCTATCAAAAATTGTTGATAAGTACCACTTTATTTTTAAAATATATAAATGCCTTTATTTTATTTCAATTTTTAAAATAAAAATCTCCTTTTATGACTTTTTCATCCTGCTTTGTACCCATTTAATTTATTTTTATCATTTTGTGGACATAACAATCCCCATCGAACAATGATTTATTATTTGTTAAATTATTTCATCAAAATTTTAGCCTTACTGTTTGTGCTTACTAGTTTCTAAGTGTTAATTAAAATATTTTTCATGGAAAATATCTTAATACTTTGTGAGTGAATTTGCAAGTTCCTGATGTGCATAATTTCAGGACTTCAAGCTTGCCACCCCGGACCTAATCTGCAAAAACGAAAAGGTCCTGATTTAAAACCATTCTCCGATCCCTGTGGATCAAAATGCTTCATGCATTTGGTAAATATAACATTATTTTAATAGTCACACATTCTAGTGAGTAGGTATGGGCATTTGTTTTGTATATCATTTGTTCTGTTTTAGGATGGCGTCAAGGAAAAATTGGCGTTGGAAAAGAAAGCAGAAGAAGTAGCAGAAGGAGAGAGTAGCAAAGGAAAGGAAAAAGACAAAAAAAACATAATTACTGACTCGGGAAATGAAGCCAGCTCTGAAGATAGTAATGATAGCAACAAATTTGCTAAAGGTAAATCTTTAAATAATATGCAGGAGTACTGATACGTAGTTTATTATTACTATAATAAATATTACTAATAACCGGAAGTGTGGCTGTAAGTTTAGTAAGTAGGAGAGATAATTCTAGTATGACCTTGCCAGGATATGTGGGTATGCAGATGACTGTAGGTATGTTGTTGTTACCAACAACATACGTATACTCCTTACAGTAACAATATTAATAAAATCGGACTACACAAAAAAAAAAGTGTTTCTTCCTTTAAAATGAAGGTACATACAAATTGTGTTGTATTAATGTAAAAAATGGTACACAAATCTATAAAAGTACCTTAGTAAGAAAAGTCAGTTAGAGTATGGCTCCTCAGTTTTGTCTCTTCACTGTGTTTCCCATATAAATAGCATGAAGAAAGTTCAACACAAGTTTTTAAGGGTTATTAAAAAAAACGCATTTAAGAGCTAGACCACAGGTTCCTAAACTTATTTGACCCACTGCCCCCTTTTCAGAAAAAAAAATTACTCAATTCCCTCTTATTTTTTTTTGTGTTCAAAAAAATGGGATGATTTATTTACTTAAATATTTTTAAAATTTAATTACATTTTCAGACCATTTCAAATTTTTTGTGGTAATTGATTAAGATTACGATTAGATTTCAATACATTGTTATTTATTGTCATTTTTACATTTTATCATAAAAAAAATATTGCAGGTAGCAACAGTAATTCAAGCTCATGGAGCAATGGAAAAACTCCAATACAAATTACACAGAACTCTCCATTTTCTCTTTTGGGTATGTCAATATTCTTACTATTCTAATAAGATGTGTTTTTAAATATAGCTCATTGTGGTTATTTATAATATGTTTGAATTGCATTTATTCGGCATATTTGACAGTATTATGTTTGTATTTTAGAATTAACAGCAGATGACACTGGCCCAGAATGGACAGGTTCGGACCAATCAATTTTCCGGAGTTTGCATAAAGTTTTCTTGTCCAACTATTGTGCTATAGCACAAGTAATGTTGTCAAAAACTTGTCAACAGGTACAATAATGATTTATTTGTGACCCAAAAGTAATTTTACATACTTTAAAATTTAGACACCAGTTTTGTATCCTAGTGCAAAAAACACTTGTTTTTTGTTAGTAGTGGATTGTGTGCATTGTAAATGTATTGTTTTAGCATTTTTATAATATTATAAACAATATCAAAGCCAACAATAAATAAGTGAAGAGCATTTGCGACATTGTATGCTGTTTTTATTTAATCAAATTATGGAAAATATATTTTGTATGTTTGTTTTTAAAAATTTATTGTTGTAATATAAAAAAAATATTTTAAAAATGATCAAATATTACATTTACTTTTGGGTCCCCCTAATATTTAATGAAACTGAATCTATAAAAATATGTTTTTTATTTTTTTATAAAACAGCAATATACAAAGAAATATTTTATTTTAACAAATGGTCTATTCATGGGTAGAGTTAGAGGAAAAACACCAGGGTTTTATATCTTAACACATTTTTAAATACATTTACATAAATACTCAAGTAATTCTGTTGCCGACACGCGCGCGCGTCCAGACCAGAGGGGTCGCGGGAGGACACTAGGCTAATGAAAAATTCACCAATCCAACTACTGCTCCAGTTCCTGGTTTCCGGTTGTAAATCCGGAACCGAGACTGTGCGTCGCTAGCAGCGGCAGGACCCCGTGATTCGTCGTGAGATGAATACAGGGACTGTGCACCTGGCTACGGCCTCAATCTGCGCGACGTTCGCTCCCCGGGGGGGTACTATTGTTGCCAGGAGAGTCCCTAGTAAAGGTCGATCGCCCACACCCTGCAGCACAGAACCTCGTTGCTTAGTCTGTGAGGTAACTCCATCTAGAGCCTGGCTTACACAGCGTTCTGCAAGCAGGAGGAACCTTCAGTCGGGCTAGCCACGACTGCAGGGTGGAGTGCTCAACGATCTTCGGACTCGGAGCGGAGCGGGGCAAAGGGTGATGATTTGACTATGTAAATAAAACGAAGAGTAGAGAAAAACTGAATATTTATTATTTCAAGTTGCACATGCACCATTAATTAATTTACACCATGCTGCAGTCGATCACAAAAAATTGTACACTTAAAGAGTTTTATGGTTTTTACTACACAAAATTACATATAAGTAAAAAAAGTTGAAATATTTGAAAATATATAAAAATTTATATCGGGTTCATGAAGTCCAGTCCCCGACCAACTATTTGGGTGGAAAAAACTTTCCTTTATTAAAGGGCTGGCCCCGGGGGACTGGATTTACCTTGTATTTAGGTAGTTACCTCAAAAGCAGAATTTGATATGGCCGTTCAAAGTCCAGATATCTGAGTCAAGTACATTTGATATAGCTCATCAGGTAAATTAAAAGTTCAAAAAGTATGCATTTTTTTATGCCGAATTGCAGACAATTAAAAAAGATGATGATTGGTGAATACCGCAGCGAGATCAGCCCCCGGGTGCACCCGGCATCGTCTGTGTCGATTCCAAATCCCGCGGCCTTGTTTCTCGCATGAAAATTCAAATAACAGTGTGCAACAGATAATGATTCTAAATTAACCAAATAAAAATTAATAGGATTGGAGTTCGTCAGACCTTCAAATATCGAAATTAAGTTAAAATAATAAATAACCAATAGACTTCAATAAATTTCTTAAAATAATAAATTTAAATATCAACTAGATTCCAAATGGATTAAATTCCACAAATATTATCCTATAAAAATCATGATTAAATTGATATAAAAAATAGTCAAAATAAAAAATAAATATCAAATGGCGTCCAACACAAATTCTTTTTATTTTTTAGGTTTATGAATATTGTCAAAGTTCTGCACACGAAGTGGCATGTGAGGAATGGGGTAGAGATTATACATCCCCTCCACGGAAGAAGAAGAAGAAACATCGCCTATGGTCTATGCACTGTCGCAAAATACAGATGAAAAAAGATTCGGCTTCTAATCACGTGTGAGAGCAATATTTCTTATCAATATTTATAATTTGTAAATAACTTCGTTTTACACTACTGAATGAATTATCTACCAAAGTTTGGTTAGTCGACCCATCAGGACAAATAATAATAACTTAACTTGAAATTATACATTATGAATAAATGATAGTTTTACATTGAAATAATATAATAAAATATGACATAATATGTAATGTTTTTCAAATAAAATTATTATTAATGTAGGTTAAGTATGAAACAATCGAAGCAATATTATATAAGAACCAGCAGGACTTTATTTTTAAGATTGTTGTGTAAACATTTTTGAAAAAAAAAACACATTATGTAACCATATAAAGATAATTCTTTATTTTTTTAGATTTAATTTCTCTCCATGTGATCATCCAAATACACCGTGTGATAGTACTTGTCCCTGTATTCAAGCTCAAAACTTTTGTGAAAAATTCTGTCAATGCAGTGGTGATTGTAAGTGTACATTTTTTTTTATATTTCTAAACAACGTATTTTTCAAAACTGTATAATTATATAGTAGTAGACAGTTATCGACAGTCTTCTGCAGTGCCTCTCGGGGACTATGAAAGCAGGGTCAATCCCATTAGTCAGCAACAGCAGTATGTGACCCAGCCGCTCCCAGCGCTGCATTTTCACATTTAAGACTGTTATGTTTTCCTTCAAACCTCGTTCCTGATATAACTACATATCCTTTTGTTGAATTACAGGTCAAAACCGATTCCCCGGATGTCGTTGCAAAGCACAATGCAACACAAAACAATGCCCGTGCTACCTTGGAGTAAGAGAATGTGATCCTGACCTATGCACACAATGTGGAGCTGATCTTCCATTTAATGTATCTCTTACTTCCGGAGTTTCTTGTAAAAATGTCTGTGTGCAAAGGTATGTTTTATATTACTATGTATATCATAGTAAAAATGACAATATTTCAACAAAGAAAGAGAAAGGAAATCATCAAATTATATTAATTGATTGTGTACCATAAACTGTGCCGCTCTAAGCATGTTAATTATCCCAAATTCTTAAATAAATACACATATTATGTAGTTATAAATTAATATTTGTATAAAAAATATTGTTTCCTTTACATTGTTATCAATAGATAAACCAACAAAGGTCTTATCATACAATGTTTCATTTGCGTATGGAAATAACAGGGTCTTACTTATACACTTGATATAAAATTACACCTAGTCGTGGTAGAATACAGATAGGAATACCATCCTTATTCTACCACTATGCCTAGGCGTAACTATATCACGTTTATAAGTAAGGCCCTTTAATAATAGCATAGTTAGAATCATGTACAATTAATTATGATAACACTATCTACTGATGTAAAGAAGATAAGGAACACAATGTATTACATTAGTTAGTTGTTTTCTATTTCAAATTTTATAATTCCGTACATAAATAAAAATGGCAACATGCATTCTTTTATATTGACCTAAATTATTTAAAATAAATTAACATGAAAATTAGGACACCATAGTAGATTTAAAAAAATATACTCTAGATATAATTGAATCCAATCATATTTTTAGCCAGTGGGCAGAACTTATTTAGATTAGATCGTTTTATAGGAGCTTTTATTTCAGGGGATTACATAAACATTTGTTGCTGGCACCCAGTGATGTGGCTGGATGGGGAATTTTCTTGAAACAAGCTGCTCACAAGAATGAATTCATATCAGAGTATTGTGGGGAAATAATCTCACAGGATGAAGCTGACAGGAGAGGAAAGGTGTATGACAAGTACATGTGCAGTTTCCTATTTAATTTAAATAATGGTGAGCATTCCTTATATGCAAATAAAATATTTAATAGGTAAAGGAGGAACTTGGTCTCATTTTGTAAAAATAATCAATGCACCACTCTTTATTTTTCAGATTTTGTGGTTGATGCAACGAGAAAGGGGAATAAAATCCGTTTTGCGAATCATTCCATTAATCCAAATTGCTACGCCAAAGTTATGATGGTTAACGGTGATCACCGAATTGGTATATTTGCAAAGCGGGCTATTCAACCTGGAGAAGAATTATTCTTTGACTATAGGTGTGTAAAATTATAAGTAATAGTTGATATCACATAGGGATTTTTAGTCATTTTTACACATAGTGTTTATTAGTTTACCAAAGAAAAATATTATGTATAATAAACTATTGTTTTTTTTTACAGATATGGTCCGACAGAACAGCTTAAATTTGTAGGAATCGAAAGAGAAATGGAGTTCTTATAGTGTGCAGCACATTTTGAAAACTGCATGGTGAAACGGAAGATGTAAAATTTCCATGCCCCTAATCTCTCAAATTGACATTGTATTGATTATTACAGTGATATATAGTTCCACAATTAAGAAGCAAAAAACCTCTCAAGAATTATAATTGTCTACAAAAATGTGGCTATGACTTTTCAAGTGGTACTAAATTTTATGTATGTAAATAAAATTTCCTTTTTTTGGGAACAAAAAATATTTCATGTATGCAAGTACACTTCATATTACATACATACAATCGTCTTTATGTAGGACTCTACATAGATTGTTTCCAAGTGATAGATTTATCATGTAATTTACAATCATTTTAATATATTTGTAATCGAACTAATAAAAGCTTTGGTAAAACTACTTCTGCGTTTATTTATACCACGTCCCTGAATCAAATATAAACCAGACTTTCTTTCTAACTGGCAAAGAAGTGAATGAAGGTAGGCACCGCTCCTGGTGGGAGATTGTGTGTCTAGTTCAGTTTTCGCCGCTAGAGCACAGCGTGGCACACTGGCTCAGTAGCTATCGTGATGTCTGAGACGGCGATACCTTCGTTCGCTGCGCAACACGTTATAATTAAGTCTATTGCCCATGAGGGGGTGAAACCATTCGAAATTCTTAGGAGACTCTAGGCACAGTTCTGTGAGGAGACACTTAAAAGATTTAGTGTATTCATGGCACTGACAATTTTTGGAAGGGCAAGAAGCCAGAAAGGTCTTGGTGACCATATTTTTTGACTAAAGAAGTCATACACATCGATTTTCTTCAAGCACGTTGAACTGTAAATACTTAGTACTACAGCCAACTGCCATACGAAACAAAACAGGCATATCGTCTGAAAAGGCGTGACTTTCGGATAAGAAACATTATCCTGCTCCATGACAACGCCCGACCCCATACAGCTGCCCTTACTCTGTAAAAACTTAAAGAGTTTTCCCAGGCTACACTGGGACACCCTCCCTATAGTCCGACCGTGATTATCAATTGTTCGGCCCCATGAAAGAAGCACATGGAGGGCAACGTTTTGACAACGACGTGGTAGAAGCTTTCGTGCGTAATTGGCTGATGACACAACCAACTTCTTTTTACGATAACGGTTTAAAGAAATTACCAATTCGTTGGAAAAAATGTGTTTTAAAAGCAGGAAATTATGTGGAAAAGTAATTTTTAGCATTTGTATTTCTATCTTTTTTCAATAAACCATTAAAAAAACATTCCGGTTTATATTTGATTCACCCTCGTACGTGAACTTTAAATGGCCTTTATCATGACAGTATTGTGACTACAAATGTTATTATTGCGTCAGTTTCCTGTGACTTAGAAATTTAAGGAAAAGCTAAAGATTGCTAAAAAACGAACATTAGTCCTCTTTAAAACAAGTTACTCTACCCTAAATTCAATTAAACTCTTAAATTAGTTTTGAATAGGTTTTTTCATATAGTATAGTAAAAAATAATAAATTTAGTCCTGGTGGAAGATAACCATTTTCCATAAAGTATTGAACAAATTTACTCATGGATAGTATTTATGGTGAAACAATAATTATATTTATTTATTGTGGATAACTTATATAGCGCCATTTTCGTAATAAAATACCTCAAGGGCGCTTTACATGGTGATTCTACTGTTAAGTTAATTTAATTGAAGCTTTAAATTTGTAATTTGATTAAAATAATTTATTTTGTTGTCACGTGCTACGGATTTATTCAAATTATAGTGTAGTAATTGCAAATGTCGAGATCCGTATATTGCGTAAGGTGAGATAACATGCATTATTGAAAAAAATAAAAAAAGAGTCCTGCATTAGTTTGGACATGTAGAGCGAATGGACTGCGCAAGAATGACTAAAAATATTTACGATGATTTTGACGGATGCAGAAATTGAGGAAGACCAGAAAAGACATGGCATGGCCAAATCCAAAAAATGTTTGAAGATGGACATGTCAAAAGTTGGAATAATCGGCAGGCTTGTATGAGAAAATGTATGCATGTAGAGGAAGCGAGATCTGTATGCAAAGACAAGTGATATGGTATTCTATCAACTCTGCCGCCTACCCTTACAGAAAAGCAGTGTGATGGTTGGTTTGTTTTTTTACATGCATTTAAGTTTTTTAAACTGATGTTTTAGTTTCATTTTAACTGAGTTAGGGGGTAAAAACAAGATAAATAAAAAAATGTATTGTTGGAGAACATTTTTGATATTTTATATACATACATACATATTTTCTTTTAATTTAGCATGTTTTAAGGGAGGAGCCTCATCCTCGGGGGACCACTGGTTAAACCTGAGGATGTTAAAGAGCTTGCCCCCTCCTTAATGCCTCCCTGATCTGGGCTTGGAGGGGGAGATTTAGAAAAATGTAAACTCTCGCCTTCCACACAGTAGCCATGCTCTTTATAGATAGACCTGGGCTTGGAGGGCGAGAACTATTCACGGGAACCTGTCAATATATCTTCGCAGGTCACAGTGATATCAGGAGCTTACATAGCACTGACCCCCACCACTAAGAATAAGAATAAGGTAGGATTTAATTTTTAAATAACTTAGTATATTATTATTTTTTATTTATTTATTTAAAAAAAAGAAATATTTGCGTTCTTATAATTTACCCAAATATTTCATTTTAAGGGCCATTTTCAATGAGTTGTAAATAACTCACTATTAGAAAACGGGAATCAAGTTGGGGTAGAGTGGGATTCGAACCACTGACCTTTGATGCGTGAGTCCGAGACTCTAGCCACGGGACCACGATCCAATATGAACATCAAGATGTAATATCTAAATTTATTGAAAAGTTGTAACAATAAGAATATTAACCACTACAAATAAGATATCTTCAAAGTTATTTTAGAAATAAATTGGTCAATTTGAATGTTTTGTAACAGTACACCGCTAATAACTAAAATTTCACAAATAGACACACAACTATTGTATACTATGGTGTAAACATAGAGGAAACACTTTATTAACAGTTAAAATTTAATCACTCTTTTCGGGCCAGTTGAAGGCACTGGGTCCAACATAGTACCGGAAGAAGAGTGATCCGCCACGCTTGTGTTGGCGCCTCTGCAGGAGATCAGAGAGACAGGCCTTCCAAGTAGAATAGGCTGGCATTCTCGGGGGGTTCCCAGCCACTAGGCTACTACCGCTCACAGCCATACAAGTGGAAACTAGCATCAGCGGGTATGTGACCGTGCTCGTCAGGAATGTCAGAACCGGGAGAGTGTAGCTTCGGCACTCTTTGGTGGTTACCAAATACTTATTGGCGAGGTAAGCTAAAAACACCGAAGCACTGATGCAAGACAAATCTCCAATAAGCTTCGGTATGATCCCATTGAAAAATCCGGATACTCCGTTATCTCTATAAACTGATCCAATTGCAACAAACATCGATTGATAATTTTCTTCCTTTCCCACAAAAGAAGCCATCATTCTCACAGCCACAACTCGGAATGGGTAAGAAACTATGATGGACGCTGCGTGTAAAATCATTTCCTTGCGGGCATACTTGGCGTAGTCCTCAGCTATGGGGACCGTTTCACTGATTATATCAGGTGGGTTGTCAATTTCTGGCCAGTCCAAGTGCAGTGCAGAAACCACTTTCATTGAAAATGTAGCGGAGGAAAAATTGCCCAAAACTGTAGGCAAAAGTCCATTAAAGCATCCGAGAAACCCGTCCGTTCGTCTTATGTGTTTAATATATTGAAAGGTATTGGGCAGCAGCAGGGCTTGGCGGCCCAGTATATTCCTGGAGAGCCTCGGAGGAATCGGTTCATAACCTAATTGCATTAATACTTTGGAGTATTCCATTGGATGACACAGGATACTTATCATGGTCTGTGAGAAATAATTGCTAATTTGCTCGTTAGATTTTTCGTTTTCCCCCATTTTTGTATTTATTTTTGTATTTATTTTTCTTCTTTATTTTCTTTCTGAGAAAATAAAACTATAATATAAATTAATCACATAACAGACTGTAAAACAATTTGAGAACATTATATTCATAATAATGGACAATTTGGTGTTTTATGAACAACCCAACAAAGTTTAAAAAATCTTATGAAAATATTTGTTATATATAGATATTACGAACTTAAAAGTACATATGGGGGGTGTTAGTAAAGAGAGTATTAACACAGAAGTTGCTTTGTGAAAATTTACTGAACATTTTATTTCGTCTATTTCTAACGGAAATTGGAATTTAGACTCGAAATCTGAAACACCCATCGGATTATCTTATATTATAGAAAATTTTCATTAGATTGTTCTAAGAAAAGTGTGGGAGCAGAGAAAGGGGGAAGTAAGTTTGAGTATTTCACTAGAAGCATCACGAAATCCATTAGTGTTTTTTTTAAAGTCTTCCTGTGAATATAAAGAAGATTTTAAGTATCCATATCTAGCAGTTATCACTCAAACTAATGTTAAATAATCAAGATATTTCAATTTTTAAAAATAATATATTACTTGCACAGGTAAATTTTGATCTGGAAATGTTTCTAAATAACAAGTAAAATTATATTACGAACCAAAAAAACAGTAACTTAAGCAATGACTTCCATATAAATTATATAATAAAACGGCAAATAGCACTATCGAACCTCACACCAAAAATCGTAGAAAATGACAGATGCCAATATTCAATATCGGATAAAATAGGGCAGGGAAATTCCACATTTCACATCTATAAATCCACAGACGAAATTGGGATAAAATTGTAAATATTGTACAATAGGTAGGTACTATTTACTATCATGGATGCTTTGTATACAGCCATTTTCGTAAAAGGCGAACAAGAAGACGTAAAAATAACTAAGATTTTAATAAATATACTGTAATAAAAATGCGTTTTTCACCTACATTATGATGTAACATTACTTCATAACCCGGTCACTGGAGAAAAATTTAGAATAAAAAAATGACGTATTTGCGAGATATATATAAATATATAAAATGCGAGGTTGAGAAAAATTAAGATGAGATTTGGTTACCTCGGAGGCTGTAAAAATCAAGTTCCGCGTTTACGCGTATGAATAGACGGAAGCTGTCCGTCTCTCCCCTAACTTAGAGGAAGCGGGAACATCCGCCGATCGGAAACTTGAGATTTAATAGAAGATTTCGTCTTTGTGCCTTATTCTACATGTGGTATTGAAGTTAATTCGCCGTGAGTTTCCCTATTTTTGAATCCCCGTCATGATAATGGTTTTTGAATTAAAACTCAATGAATTTAAAGCCCCAAAGAAAATAAATAAAACTTAAATCTATTCTGAAAACGTGTAAATTGGAAGATAATTTAAAAATCTGGAATGTTTTATGTACCTATGTTTATTAAGCTAGAACATGGGAATTGTCTTAGCAAAGGCGGAGGACCCTGTGAAACAAGTGAGGCAGAGCCTCACTAAGAAATCATTGCTATTCCCCAGTACCTAATATGTATTTAAACTCGCACTATATCAATTAAAAACATCGTTAGTAAAAACATCATTATTTCACTTAACGGTACGGTTGAATTTTGCTTGAAAATAACGAATATAAGATAAAATAACACGAAATACGTAATTACAATTTTTGAAACATGCTAAATACATCATTACGCATATTGAATAAGGTTCATTTTTGAATACGCGGGATGACAAACGTAAATATTAAGCCAACTGAAGCGATGTTTTTGAGAGCTTCTAGTTTGTGTATACGTATTACTCAATGACGTCATATTTGTCAGAGTGTTAGTGAGTTTTGTTTATCACACATCCAAAAAAGAAATTTGAACTAAATACAATGATTTCTTTGCCTCAATAATCTTGTAGAAGGGAGAAGAGCGTGGGTCGCAGGTCGCAGGTCAACCGTCCACCAGTGCTGCCAATAATGCCAATTTAGCGACTTTGTCGCTAGATTAAGCGACATTTTGACATTGAAAACTACTTTTTTTAGCGACAAATAAATTCTAGCGACTTTTAAGGTTTTAAGCGAGCTGTCGAAAGTTAAAGCAAAAATGGAATCACTTGTGATAAAGAAATTTTACTCCCTAAAATATAGAAAGGAATGGGAAGACAGACATTTCAAGTTTATTTTTTTTTAATTAAATGTTTTTGTCATTAATATGACATGTAAAATATTTTTGTCAAGTGATGGTTTTTGAGAGGGATGAAAATATAACTAAATGTGGCCTCAGTGTGAACGGAGATATTCTGAATCAGGTAGAAGAATTTGTGTATCTGGGAAGTATGTTTACTAGGGACGGGAAGACCGAGAAAGATATTGAATGGAGGGTGAGTGCCGGGAACAGGGTGAACGGTGCATTGAAATCTACTTTGGCAAACAAATGTTTATCGCAGGAGGCTAAACTAGCAGTTCACAACGGAGTTCTAGTGCCAACTCTAATGTATGGGAGTGAAGTATGGAATTGGAAAAATGATGATGAAAGTAGGTTAAATGCTGTCGAAATGCGATCCCTCAGGCGAATTGGGGGAAATCGATGTATTATAGGTGCACAAATGTCGAGATCCGTAATCTGTGTAAGGCTGAGATATGCATTATCGAAAGAATCAAGAAAGGGGTGCTGCGTTGGTTTGGACATGAGGAACGAATGGACAACGAAAGAACGGCTAAAAGGATCTACGATGCGAATGTTGATGGATGCAGAAAACAAGGAAGGCCGAGAAAGACATGGCACGAGCAAGTCCATCAAATACTTGAAGATGGACATGTCAAATGTAGAAATAATCGGCGTGCATGCATGAGAAGATGTATGAATGTAGAGGAAGCGAGGTCTGTATACCAAGATAGAGTAATATGGCGTTCTACCCTCTCTGCCTACCCTTACGGGGAAACGGCGTGATGGTTTATTTGTTGTTTGTTTGTTTGTGAATACTTTTTATGAATATTTTTTTTTTTTCAAAAGAAAGGGTTTTGGAATTCCAGCTAATTCACCGCTTGATCATTCGAATTAAATGACCCAAGGTATATTGAATCGTAATTGACTTTAATAACAGACGGAATAATATTATTGTACTTAGTAACAAACAGCGCAGGTAAATATTGTTTAAATGGAGGTTCTTTTCAGGATTGGCTAACGTTAAACCTAAGATTACTATTGTCTAAGTGCATTATTGTTTGAAAAATACTAGAACACAAAATAATGTATTGCAAGGTTATATTAATTCCTATCGAAATATTTGATAATATCGCCGCGTTTTTGCCCAATACAAACAAAGGTTGACTTAATAATAATGAAAATACCTGCTCATTTTACGGGGAAAAAGGTTTTAATCATAGAATTAAGAATAGTCCAGAAGGAGCGTAGAATCATATTCGAATACATCGGACTGTGTCCGAAAATCCCCCCCCCCTTTGCCCTACTTTCAATACGTGCATGCTTGAAGTTACCGTGTTATGTTGCCAGATCACGAAAAATATAACCGTAACACAAATTAATGTAAGATAATTATATTTAAAAACAAAAGCAATTTGTTAATTTCTCTAAAATTGTATTATACGAGCGGAAACATTGATTGACACAACATAGGTATTAGATAAGTAAAGGGTCATTTAATAAGAGTACCGAATTTGAACATAAACAATAAAACTAATTTAATTCGACATAAAACGGATGTTTTTATATCATGTTAAATAATATTTGATGATGATATAGCAAACCGGAAATCTTCCACAACCCTCTTATAATTGGTTAATTCATATGAACAAGTGACGTCGTTCAAAGTAGTTCGTTTTTATTGAAATATTATATATTATTTTTTATTAATTTTCAAGAAACTTTGATGTACAATTTAATGCTCAAATTTTTACCGCGCCTAAAAAAACATTTTTGAATTAAATTTTCCGTAGGGCTGAAATAGGTACAAAACTGAATTATAACCCGTCGAATAAGTAATTTTTATGTTTTGAAAATATTTTATACCACTGACGATTAGGTGCAACAAGCAGTTCCTTAATTCATTTACCCTTTGGGGGATTATGACGTCAGCATCAGTCTAGTTAGAACTTTATGATAGGGATTAACAACAACGATATCTCGTTGTTTAGCAGTCTAAGGGTTAAAGATAATGTCGGACAAATGTCCACTACGGCGTTGTTTAATCTGAGAGGTCCAATTTTCGTTAGTTCTCTCATTAGGTGAGTAAAGTGCTAGTCCATGATTGGAAAGTTAAACGAAAATCTCAAATAGATACCGAGGTCCGGGTTTCAAAGAATGTTGTATAAAAGAGAAAGAAATTGAAAGTTTATGCCTTGTCTGTTTATGAATTCTTTTCGAGAAAAAGACATCAACGATTTTTTTCAATTGAAGAGTTCAGTAAAACTTTTTGCCAATTTCCTATAAAAAATACCTTTTTAATAAGAACATTTCAATACAATCTACCCAATAGTTTAAATATCCCCTTTGTTGAGTAAGCTTTTTGTAATATTGCCTTTTAGAAACGGAACTAATCATTAAAGTTTTACATTTAGGTAAGTGATCTTTTGTATCATAAAAACATTTCTCCTCAAAATGCGTTTCAAAAACTCATCTCGCCGGACTCTTTGTATTATTTTTATCCACTCCGTTTTCCTTCTTTTATCATCAGGGAAGCTACAATTCCACTTAATCAATTAAAACCAATGTTCTTATTAATTCCGCTTGATTAAAACATTACGTAACAGATAATTTGCTTCCTTTAACTCGCAAAATATTAACAATTATAATCGCGTATTACAATGGGAAATTTAATCATGGGGATGTTTCAAAACAAAAAATACCCAGAAATGAAATAACAGAAAATTTAAGATTGGGCATTTAAATAAGATAATAACATCGTAAATACAATAAGCGAAGAGCGTTGAGACAAAAAATTCAAGTTATGAGTAAGGAAAATCGCACTAAATTTTTTCCGATTTTTAATGGTTTTGTTTTGGCCGGGATTAACTCGTAGCACGCTCTATAATTGGCGGAGATTTTCCAAACAGTCTCATATTTTACTTTACAACTAACGTCTTTTAACTTTAATTGAGTTTTAAGTGATACACAAAATGAGTATGTGAGAACTAAGAACCATTCTCGGCCTTTGAATAATAAGTATATTAATTATCTAGAACTCAGTAGCTGCAAGACTTGTTGCTGTCTAAATCTTATTTATATATATATTTATAGATAAATATACATTTTTAAATATCATTTAAACTCTAAACTTGATTCTCAAATAAAATATAAATGGGAGCCAAATTTCTTACTGTCTATGTGCTCTGTAGCTGCAAGACGTGTTGTAATCTAGTTCCATATGTTATAATAATTGTAATATATCAAAATTGGAGACGAGGATTTAGAATCCCAACCATCCATGCGCTCTGTAGCTGCAAGATGGGCCGGGATATTAATTTATTATACAGCGCTCTTGAGGAGATTTCCAGAAAAATTGTATCATATAAATTATACAAACATAATAATAAAAACAATAAATACAAGGAAGAATCACAGCCTTTAAAACGGTTTCGGGTATGCGGAGGAATCTACTTTACTGTGGGGATTCAGTATTAGATAATTTTATGATCAAGGGTTCTAAAATATTTTCCAGCATGGTGGAATTTATTTATCCCCCTTCCAACGCAATGTGTTTCCCACGCCTGTAGATGCCACGCCATAGTCATCTTTTCCCTCATACTTAATATTCTGAATAAAATATTGTTTTTTGCTGTTGTTTGCATTAAAGAACTAAGTGTTCTTTAATCTGAGTAAGCTCATCAATAATAGATAATTTTCAATTTCAGGAGATTTCTGAGGTAAGAACTCTTTTACTTTTATTGTCTCTGGGTTTTTATTATAATTTCTATTTCCATGTTTGAGAAGAAGAAGAGGTTTAATTTTGTGGATATTCTTTGCAAGCTCTGGCGCGTTGTGTGGTGGCGGCGTCGGTTATTTTTATTTCTGATTTTATTGTTGGATAATCATGTCTATGCTACCTCATAGTAAAAAGCGCGTGTGCTATTATTACGACAGTAAGTATGGTTTCATTTGATTGTCTGATGTGCAACAAACTTTCGTTTTTATAAATTGCTTTTTAGAATGTTTTCTGAAGAATGCCGGGAGGAACCGTGCGTTCTGTATTTAGTGTGTAAATGGCGTTAAAATTAGGATCGATCATGTGTTTTTGATCGGTGTTTTCGAATTTCTAGTTAAAATCACTTCATTTTATATTATAATGAAAATCTGCATGCATAACCGAAGTATCTTTTGTTCACTACGGCGTCTGTACATTTATCGTTGTTCTATTGGCCCACTCGTTCCCGCTCGTCTGCGAGGAGCAAATTGTACAGGCGCACGAAGCACAAGCGACTGTGTCAATTGATGGTTTTATGCTTAAGTGACACTGAAACTATTTTTCATTAAATTTATACCAGGTTTGCACATTATGTTATATGCTACCAAATTTTATAGTAAATTTGAAATATTTAGCTTTTTGTGGCGAGCAAAATCTCTCTTAAACCCGTTAAAAAATATTGTAAAGACTTCTACATACTTATATTATATCTCTGAAATAACATTGTCTAACATTCATTTGATTTTTATTTTTTATTATTAAGTATCGGTAATCATGAAATATTAAAGTTTTTAATTAAGATTCCATAGCAAATTATCGCTAATATTACGCCCATGCATTTTTTTTAGCACAAACTGTTTTCTACATGTAAAATATCTTAATTTATTATTACTTATAATATAGATAAATTAAACAAAAATGTGTATTTCACTTTGATTTATTAAATTGATATTGTGAAAATTCATAACTAGTTTATCAGTTAACCATCCGTATTTAAAGAATACGTTACCAGACTGAAATTTTTGGTTTACTCTAGCATTGAAGTAATTTTGATTTAATTTGCATCTAATAAACCCAGGGAAAAAGTTAATAAATATGTAGTGTATATGAAAAATCCCATAGGCCCGATATCTAGCATTGTCAACATTGTGTCTGCTGATCTGGTTTTTTTTTTGTGGAAGATTCCTAGTTTGATAAAAAAAAACATTTTATTCATGCTAATCACACAAAGACTTTGATGATTAACTTTTGTTGTGGGGCTTTGAAATATGTATTTCAATTTTTATAATCCACATTGAAATCAATTAAGAGTTCAGACATATTTATCTAAATTTAAGCCCATTCTACTCCTGTCACCCGTTCAAATAGATTCCATGATTGGGAAAATGTATTGCTGATTGGGAGAGTGCATATATATTCTCATATAAATTGTCTCCCAGATACATTCCATTCTTTAGTTAGAAATCATTACGTAGATCTCGTCATCCCTCGTCTTTTTACCCAATTTTGTCACCTAACATATGAGCGAGGGAGATAAAAACTATTAACATAAAAATAATTATTAAAATTAGTTAATTCAGAGGTAGTGTTGCAATAGCTTGCACTAACCTTTATTTTTTTAATGTTGAAAATATTGTATTATATTCTCTAACCACGAGTGACAAAATTTGTCCTCTGACCTGGTGATTTTGTTTGTAAATTCTGAACCCTGAGATCAATTTCCAAACCCAGAGTTTTTGGTTGGAATTACTGTGTTTGCAACCCTAGACCAACGAGGTAATGATAATAATTCACAAAAAGTTAATAGGTCAAATGAATAAAACACAAATCACCATGCTGTTTCTGTAAGGGTAGGCAGAGAGAATAGAATGCCAAATCACTATATTTGCTTACAGACCTAGCTTTCTCTACTTTCACACATCTTCTCATGCATGTACGATGGTGATTATTCCGACCTTTGACATGTCTACTTTTAAGTATTTGTTGGATTTAGTCATGCTCTGTTTTTTTGGTCTTATTCGATTTCTGCATCCATCGACATTCGCATAGTAAATATTTTTAGTCGTTCTTTCGCCATCCATTGGATCCACATGTTCGAACCAACGCAGAACTCCTTTTTTGATTTTGTCTATAATGCTCATCTCAGCCTTACATAATGCAAGGATTTTGACATTTGCGCACATATCGTACATGGTTTTACCTCGCATTCGCCCGAGAGATAGCATTTTGACAGCATTCATCTTTGCTTTTCCAATTCACTTCCATATGTGAGGGCTGGCATCAGGATTCCATTGTGAATGGTTTATTAACGGGTATTATCAATCAATACAAAATACTAAACACCTTTTTTCTTAATTGCTGGGATTTTTCATATATTCTATGCAAAATAGGCTAGGATTAAAAGGAAATCCCTCAGTATGCTTAGCACTGCATGTGTGAGGCAAATATTGAAGTTTTCTTAGTGCATTTTTTGTAAATGCAGGGTGGACGGAATGTCCTATTGATTATTTATACAAACTAAGGTTGTATAATCTATACATGGACTGTATGAAAGAAATATAATGTATGGGTATTGGAGCAAAAATGGATAAGTTTTCAGTAAGCTGCTTGTATGCTGATGATGAAGTTCTGTTAGCAAGCAGCAATTGAGGATTTGCAAAAAATAGTCTCTAGAATGTATGTATGCCTGGAGAGCGAATTGGTGATGAACGAAAGTAAGTACTGACTGCATAATAAATGTAAACAACGAATGTCTTGAACAAGTAGAAGAATTTGTGTATCTGGGAAGCATGTTTTCAAGAGATGGAAGAGTAGAAAAAGATGTTGAAAGGAGAGTGAATGCGGGCAACAAAATGAACGGAGCACTAAGCACAGTAATTGCTAATAAAAGTATGCCAATCGAAGCTAAACTGGCAGTGCACAATGAAGTTTTAGTCCCAACACTTACGAAAGTGAAACATGGAGCTGGCTGAGGAAGGATGAAAGCCAAGTGAACGCGCTTGAAATGCGATCTCTTCGACGTATGTGTGGGAAATCAATGTATGACAGGGTTATGTGTGATGAAATCAGGCAAGAGTGTAAATCTGAGTCAAGTATAATTTATAAGATTAAGAAAGGGTCTCTGAGATGGTTTGGTCACGTAGAACGAATGGACGACAAACGAATGGTAAAATAAGTATTATGGCGAAAATGAATGGTAACGTGAGACGAGGATGACCAAGGAAGACGTGGCATGATCAGATAAACCAATAAATCTTAAGTCTGGTCATGTCAAAAGCAGACAGAACCAAAGGCGTGTACGAATAAGGAAGAAGTTAGGAATGTGTGCCAGGATAGATGTGTGTGGCGGTCCATTCTCTCTCCCTACCCCTACGGAAAAATGGTGTGATGGTAGTAAGGTATAGAGTTACATTAAATCCGTCCTCATAATTCCAGAATTTTGAATGGTCGGAGTATAAATCGGTTCTTTAAAATAAGCAATGCTGCCCTCTAAAACATTGTTATATTACCCAAATAAATAAATAAATGCTTTTACCATGTGAAAAATACCCAATGCTTGTTAATGTTTTCTTTTAAAATTTGTTGTATATCTGATGTTGAATATTTTATGAAAGTTTAATTGAACTGAATGTATTTTAATGTTTTTCTTCTTTTTCATAATAGGTGACATTGGTAACTATTATTATGGTCAAGGGCACCCCATGAAGCCACACCGCATACGCATGACCCACAACCTTCTTCTCAACTATGGACTATACCGAAAGATGGAAATTTATGTATGTTCATTTCTACGCAGTGGTGTTTTTACCCTTTCATACATCACTTTTCATTCGTTGTACTTATAAATATGTCATTTTCAGCGTCCCCATAAAGCAACAGCAGATGAGATGACGAAATTCCATTCTGATGATTACATCAGATTTTTAAGGTCTATCCGACCTGACAATATGTCTGAATACAACAAGCAGATGCAGAGATGTAAGTTTTATCAGTTTTTTTAAACTCTCAAACTACTAAATGTATACTTTTTTTAAGATATCTTAATGGAGGTTCACTCCGTAGTCTAATGATTTTGACTACTGTGCTTCGAGGTCTCCGTTCAATTCTTAATAAGGTTGACATGAAACATTAGTTGAAAAAGGTTTCATTCACCTGAAACACCTCAACATTCCTTCATGAACAAAATACACTGGAATGGTGTACCACTGCGGTGACCTATGCACCATTTTGAGTATGTCCAAATATTTTCTATTTTTTTAAAAGGGTGTTTTCACACCAGAATATTTCATAGTCCCTGGACTGGTACCTGAAGCGTAAGACTGATCATCTTACCTTCATGTAACAAAAATGATCAAGATTCGCTGCGATTGGTGTACCAATGCAGTACCCTATGCACCATTAGGTGCGGAAAGGGAATGATGATGAAATATTTATAGAAAAAATCTGGATTTTCCCCATACTATTAAATATGTTTCAACAGAGATGAAGCCGTTGAGAAAATATGAGTCATTATTTTAGAGCTTATGATCTGTCATTAGCTGGGTTTAGCGATCACTTTGTACACTGTGTTACATGCACCATTCTGCCTGTAGATGTGGCTAACATGTTTTCGGTTACCAGGCAGACCTCTCGGACTTTGGTAGTCACTTTCATCCTGTGATCAATGCTATAATATGTGAAAACGGTGCTTTATTTATTTAATAGTTTATTGTTTACTTTTTATCAACACGACTAACTTACTACTCGGCTTTTATTTTTTATAAATTAATAAATTATCCTTATGAATTTAAGCTTGCACAAAATAATTTATCTATTTTGATGTATGGGTTTCATTTTTAATTTGTATTTTTCCATAGTACTTTTAACAAGTTATTGATTTTGTTTTCAAATGTAGAATGCATATAACATTTTTGTTTGGTTTTTCCAGTCAATGTTGGAGAGGATTGTCCTGTGTTTGATGGTCTGTATGAGTTCTGCCAACTGTCTGCAGGAGGTTCAGTAGCTGCTGCAGTGAAATTGAATAAGCAGGTCAGTAAATATGTTTTAATGGACAATTTTTGAAATATAATAAAATTGAGTTGCATTTAAATTAAATTAATGAATGAATGAATTAAATTGATTAATTTAATTAATGTAATTAAATTAAATCGCCTTACACATTATGCAATATTCACCATTCTGCCCATGTTTACACATTCATATTTCTTCCCCTTTTCTTTCGAAGATAAAAGTCTTCAACATGTGCATCATGCCTATCATGCTAAACATGGGCGATTACTAAGAAACCCCTTCAGAAACTACTGATATGTCAAAGAAGCATGGAAAGAAGTGTGCTAGGGTATCGAAAAAGCGAGAAAAAACGAACCATTGACATTTGAAAGGTCACTAAATAATATTTTTAGTAAATCTTGTGGGACATCAATGGTTTATTAATTCGAGCTCAAATTATGTTAGTGACGAATCTTCTAAAATACACATAATAAGTTTCAAACGCCACTATAAATAGTAGAGTGGCAAATCTCTCTGTAGCAAACATTAATTTTATAATGAGGAAGTTCAGTGTCTTTTTTTTATTTGTTAATGAAATATTAAACTAAGCCAAAATTTTATTATTTTTATAAATCGTATTATCAGCGCTCTGAGTCAGCATGATGCAGCATTATGCAGCGCCATGAGTTAGATTAAATTATAATTATTATTTGCAATTAAAGTTTTAGCAATTTCTTTGTTGTTTAGAGTGAGAAGATATAATATGTCTAATAAAAAATAAAAAAATTCTTATAATAATTTCGGATTCTTGGAAAAGATGCATTCTTATTGTTATTTGTGCTTAAAATGCCAACATGAAACAATGTTGCAGCCGAGTTGTACGTTGAGGGAGACGATTTTTAATTTTCTCAAGCTGTTGTACATATTATTATCGATATTTAAATATCTGCAGTGTCCTATGCACCATCAGTTGCACATAGGGATATGATGTATATTTATTTTCATTCATTAATTGCTTAATTTCGCAGGCTTCCGAGATCTGCATAAATTGGGGGGGTGGTCTTCATCACGCCAAGAAGTCAGAGGCGTCTGGCTTCTGCTACGTCAATGACATAGTGCTGGGTATTCTAGAATTGCTTAAGTACCACCAGCGTGTTCTCTATATCGATATTGATGTCCACCACGGGGATGGGGTAGAGGAAGCCTTCTACACTACAGATCGGGTCATGACGGTGTCCTTCCATAAATATGGAGAATATTTCCCTGGAACAGGTTACCTTCTTTTTTAACCCTAGTAATACAAATGTTATCCGACCAAATAAGTCATGTAATTCTTTACAATATAATTCTAAAAGAGCAGCACTTATAACTAAATAATTATCATGGGCATAAATCAATATGATAAATGTATATATTATTTTCCTTTAGTTTGTTGTATGAATCTGTGAAATTTTAGTAAACTCGTTTACGTTTTAGGTGACTTGAGGGACATCGGTGCCGGCAAGGGAAAGTATTATGCCGTTAACATACCACTGAGAGATGGAATGGATGATGAATCGTACGAATCTATATTTGTGCCTATTATTTCCAAGGTCATGGAGACATTCCAACCTTCCGCTGTTGTGTTGCAATGCGGTGCTGACTCATTGACAGGTAATTAAAAAAATAATAAAACTTACCTTTTCAGAATTCATCCAATTACAGTAAAACCTTGTTTTTACATTCCCCGATTTTACTTTTTCCCGCTTTTTACACCGAAATGTTCAGGACCCATTTTTCTTCATACATTCTCATACAAATATTACCCCCAATTAACGTAACGAAATTACATTTTTCGTTACCCCGGTTTTACGCTTAAAAATTTTCAGAATTCATTTGATGTGTCATAAAAGCCAAAATTATGTCGTAAAAATGATGCCGCGGTTCGCGCGCCACCGCGTGTGCCACGCGAATGAAGAATAAAAACAGGCAAACAACTAATAAAGGATAAATTATTGTCTTAACCTAAATTCAAAGCAGGTGCAGTGTAATTGACCTTTTTGTTTAAGTGTCTTCCTTTAGAGTTAGTCTTCGTTTTCATTTGAACAAAAACGTCATATTGACTTGTACAAATCATGATACGTAGTTGACAAACGTTTAGAAACAATAAAGTTTTAGTATCGTTAAATTGCGATGTTTTAAAACAACAATATAAATATTTAAATGCCATAGAAAAAAAAGTGATAATGTTAATTATTATAATCGTCTTTGCGCCGGCAATATCTGTCAAGTAACATTGCAAAAATGATTGAGGAGATTTATAAGACAATGTACCTTTTGATGATGGATTTGGAAAATTACATAATTTTATTTTGAAAAAAAAATTAAGTGTAATTTATGGAAATAAAATTGTTTAATCTTAGGGAGAAATCAAAAATATCTTTAAAAAAGAACAATCAATATTTTTGATTAATATAAATAATATTGTATTTAAATTTATTTCAACAGAGAGGGAAAACGTTTTTGAGAAGGGAATATGGAAGTCTAGGCATTTACAGGGCTTATGACCTGTCATTGGCTGGTTTAAGTGGCCACTTTACACATTGTGCAACATTCACCATTCTGCCGATGTTTGAACATCCACATTTCCTCAACTCTTCCATCTGTTGACTTTTGTGAAGTAAAGGAGCTGAGACCTTTATGATGGAGTTGAGGAAATGTGGATGTTCAAACATGGGCAGAATGGTGAATGTTACACAGTGTGTAAAGTGGCCACTTAAACCAGCCAATGACAGGTCATAAGCCCTGTAAATGCCTAGACTTCCATATCCCTTCTCAAAAACGTTTTCCCTCTGTTGAAAAAAAATTAAATGTGAACAACTCCCTAGGGAGAAAATCCAGCCAGTCTGCAAGCATTTGGACATACTCAAACATTGTTGAATAATATTATATATTAACAGAACATTTTTTAGGTTCACCTGTAAACCAATAATTTTAATAGTTAAACGGTATTGCAGTATCACTGACAATGTGTTGTTTTATCAATAAAAATGTAGTTGAAAAAATGAACATGGTGTTACAGTGTTATTTTAGATAAATTTTGTGATAAATGTTCTGGTTTCGATGAAGATCATGTAAATCCACGGAACTACAATCTGGTTCCAGTACTGCAGTATGTATGGAGAATATATTGCAGCATTGCACGCTTATTCCAACCCAATAATATTAACTAAAAATATGTTTTTGTTTTCTCAGGCGATCGTCTCGGTTGCTTCAATCTCACGGTTCGTGGGCACGGCCGATGTGTCGAACTGGTGAAGAAGTTTGGTCTTCCGTTCCTATTAGTGGGTGGTGGTGGATACACCATCCGGAACGTCTCACGATGCTGGACATATGAAACTTCTGTGGCCCTGGGATGTGAGATTGCCAATGAGCTCCCCTACAATGACTATTTTGAGTACTTTGGACCGGATTTCAAACTGCACATCAGCCCTAGTAACATGGCCAATCAGAATACTTCCGAGTATTTGGAAAAGATCAAGAATAGATTGTTTGAGAATCTACGCATGTTGCCACACGCACCCGGGGTTCAGGTAATCATATTTGTATTTCTAGATTATATTTATTTTAATCGACTTCTCTGCCATTTCACCACATGTTCGTTTATCTTAGTCTTTTAAGTTGTTCAAAAATGTATATGAATTTTTTTAAAGAAAATAATTCTTTGGAATTTGCCCCTTTCGTAAAAAAAGTGTTTGCAGAGTTAGAGAAATATAAAGTTCATTCAAAGGTTTGTCACTTTGCTTAAACAGAAGCAATAAAACTGATGATTGAACTGTTAATTGTATACAAATAGTTAGTTAAATATATAAAAGGTGATGAAAGGTAAGGTGATACAGTAATTAAAATCTCAAATTGAATTTTTTAAAATCCCATAAAAAATAAATGCAGGAGCTTGGGTAAAAACTCCGAAAAATGCCTTTATCGTCATGCTCCGTTCGCCTGTTACAGACATTTTATTAAAAAATACTTTCATAATCCCAGATCTTTTAGGAATATTTTCAAGTAACCAATGTTTTTTTAGGTACAAGCTATACCGGAAGATGCAGTGAATGACGAATCAGAAGATGAAGACAAAATAGACAAGGACGATAGGTTACCACAAAGTGATAAGGTTTGTTTTTTTTTTTTATTAAAAAAAATACTTTAATTTTTGAATCAGCTTATAAATGATAGTGTTCCTAATTTTAATCACATGATTTATTTTAATTTAATTCCATTCTTTCGATTATTTTTAATTTTTTTTACATAGCTATGGGTACTTTAAAATGCTCATACGTTTCTAGGAACCAATTACGTAGAAATGTTGAGGGCTGCCTTTTTAAAAATGTATAGTTTAAACTAATATTTTGTTGATTTATCAGGACAAAAGAATAGCTCCCGACAATGAGCTCAGTGACTCCGAGGACGAGGGAGGGGCGGGAGGTGGTGGGGCCGGAGGAGGGCGTAGGGACAACCGCTCCTTTAAGGGCACTGGAGCCCCGCGTAAAAGGCCGCGACTCGACAAACAGGATGCTAATCCACCCATTAACAGCACAAAGGAAGAAATCAAAAGTATGTACATATCAACCATTGCAAATACAGTAAAACCTAATTTTTATGCACCTCGGTTTTACATTTCCCCCCTTTTTACGTCAAAATGTTCAGGTCCCATTCTTTTTCCATACATTCTTATTCAAATGGTTGGTCATTATGGTTAATTTGTGTTTGTTGCCAACTTTACTATATGGCTATACTTTCTATAAATGCCTTGTCTTCTGTATTGAGAATTTGTGGACTTTATGCCTGTTTTCTCGGATCATGCAGGAAAAAAAGTTATTCTCCCAATTAACGTTTATGTTTTTCATATTTCACCCCGGTTTTACATCGAAAAAATTTCCAAACTCATTTAATGTATCAAAAAACTCCGAGCCGTGCGCCGTTGCCTATGCCCCAAATGAAGCGTAAATCACTGTCTCAAACTAAATTTGAAGTAGGTGTGCAGTGGAATCGAACTTTTTTGTAAGTGTCTTATTTTCTTAAAGGCCATTTTGCATTGCACTTTAATATATTTCAAGCAAATACAATCTTAGTGGCGTTCAATGTCCTTCGAGGTTAGTTTTTCATTATATCCCTATACATTTTTTTAACAAAAATGCCGTATTGACATTTCACTTAATTGCGATAGGCAGTTGACACATGTTTAGGTAGAACAAAGTCTTTACTCCAGTAAATTATGACGCAGAAAGTTTAAAAATGTGGCGATAGAAATAATATTTGAAGTTATAAACATGTAAAAACAGTTTTGCCACAGTGTAAATGGCAGTTGAAATTCTGTGGTGCCATCATAGTATAAAAAGTGATGCCATATAAATGAAATTTCCCAACATTTAGAGGAAAAATTACAGTATGTATTTTATGCAAATTCAAATGTTTATTTTCGTGATGTTAAATTTAAGTACATAAAATTATTAAAACATTTTTTTTCAAATTCTGTAGCAAAAAACACATTATAATATTGATAAAAAAATATTTTTATGATTGAAAAATACTAAATATTTTTAATGAAAGCATTGAAAATCACCAATTATGTTGATTTTTACAATTTTTCGGGCAGTATGTTCACACTATCTATAATCTGTAAATTAATTTTGTTTTTATCTAATTCCATTTTTTCCATACATTTTTCGTTTCTTCACTTTAGCGTTTTCCCCAGTTTTACACCTTTTTTGTTGCTCCCTTGAAAAATGTAAACAGTGGGTTTTTATTGTAAATACTAATAACACTTTCTCTCCTTATGTAGTTTTTTCGCCACTTCCGATTAGTTCTAGAGATTTGAGAAATAATATCTATGTGGTTTTGTTTTTAGCCGAAGAACCAAAAGATGAGATGAAAGTGAGCAGTGCGGAAGATAGCAAAAAAGAACCCGTGACAAATCCTTGATGGTCGCAATAAGTGAACTTTCCAATTAACTTAAGTAACTGTGCAGTATGCAATTAAATCTAAATCATTGATGAAAATTTAACTTAATTTTAAGTAGATATTTTTCCAATTATTTAAATAAATGTACGTGTGCGTTGTGATTCTGAAGTGAGAGTTATTGTATTTTCTCAAGATTTTATTTTCTTCAACATTATGGTTTGTTTTAAAGGTACAAATGATTATAATGAATAATGCGACAAACATGTAAATTATTTTAATACTAACCACTTAGCCTTAAAAATCACATTTAGACTTCTGTGTTGAACTTAAATATTATTAAAGAAAATGCGTTACACTATCAATGCTTCCTATTGCACGTTCTGTAGGCTTCATCTAGGGGATTCCGCTCACGGTCAGATCCAAGGAGTGTAATCACTTACATTTTATACTTAAGACTAATTGTAAAATTCACATGTATTGCCATTGTATTTCTGATCCATATCCAATTGGTGTATTGGATATGTAACAAATCGAAAGAGTCGCTGCACAAAATAGCTGCATTAAAAAAATGCAATATGAAATTAAAATTAGTTTTGAAGTGTTGGAGATGGTTTTCTGGTTATTTGTGTCTGAATGAAATTTTAAATGATTGATTATAATTATATCAATTTTATATCCAAGAAAAGAAATTAAAGAAAAGCTTGTATCAGTTTCATTAAATCATAATAATTTTGTATCCCCAGAATCGCGAATTAAAAAAAAAATGGCAGGTTTGTTTCAATTTAATTTTGTGTTTACGAGAATTTGTCCTGCACACTTCTGTAACACTGTAACGAATTGATATAATGTGATATGATGATTGATGAAATATTTAAAACTGTCTTAAACTTTTTTTAAAAAATTATAATTTTACCCTAGTAATGTTTGATCTATTAAAAAAATAATACATTCAGTAATATTTTAAACAATAATTTATGGATTTTGTTTGGAAAATAAACTAAGCCTCAATTTATTTTGTCAACGTTAGAATTAAAAAGAACCCGAAATCTAAAAAAAATAATTTTGATCTCGAATATACCTTATTATTAGACCAATAAGATATATCATCTTGTAAAGATTCTTTCCACCTGAATTTCTGCTTAACTAAGCTTGACTAATCAAGCAAACATTAACTATTGTGTTAAAGGTGAAAAGGACTTTTTCATTATGATAAGCTTTTTGCCGTATGGATGTGTGAAGAAGATTCACATTAATTTACATTGCATATTATTAAATTATGGTCTTATATTCAGACGTAGGTAATTTTATTTGTTTATTATGAGTGGTAATAATTATAAAGATGTATCTCAACTGAGATTTACCAACCATATTGTTTATCTTGCTGGGGTGGGGTTCTAGTAGAATGTCATGTAAGGGCTTGTTTTTAGCATCCCATTTCTCTTTGTCTTCTGTAAAGTGGTATGGTGGTAAAATGGGGTTTCAATTATTAAATCTTTACCCGTTCTATCGTTTGCAAAAGTGATTGATTTTTTAATTATGTAAGAAGACTTTCTCTTTTGCCATTCTGCTGTGGAGAATTGGTGTCTATAAAAGGTGAGATTTTTACTGCAAGCAGTGTAAATATGAATATTTTAGAATTTGAACGCTGTCCAAATGTATAACTTATTTGTATACTGTTATAAATCGTAGTATAACAGCCCACTATGTATAAACATTAATAAATGTGTTGTGTATTATCTTATAATTGTTTAAGGATAAAATAATAATTGTAATTTTTTAATTATATTTTATACTTCCATCAAATTTTGTTTTATTTATTTTCATTTGTCAACTGAACTTTAAGTCATCTTATGTACTTTATTTGTTTTAACCCCTTGAATGCCAAACTAGCGGGACACAAAATGTACACTAACTGCTTTGTATTTTGCTTGCGTGCACGATTTTTGAGCCTTTTCTTTCGATTGTAATTTTTACAATCACGTATGTTTATGTTATTAAACACGCAATTTTATCCAGTATTGGCACGGTATTAATACAAATACTGGATAAAATGGGCACCTTTCAACCAATCTGCCTGCTCTTTGTACTAATTTGTTTCTAAAAATCCTGATTTTTGTTCTACATATTATTATGTATTATACAGGTGACTGGAACTAAACCCGCCATAGCAAATTCACATATAGAGGAGGTCATTTGCTAATTATTGCACCTTTCCTTAACTAAAGTTTTATAGTTTGGGAGATATGTAAATTTTTATACTTAATTCAGATTTTTCGAAAATTTGACCTTCAAGCATTCAGAACTTTTTTTATTTTCATTATTTTAGTATTTTTTTTATTATTTGTTCGTAGTCAAAAACATTTGTGATCAAAATACGTCAGAACTTTCCTCAAACTAGGGTTAAAAAATAAGATATTACACTTTAAAAAAAAAGGTGACTAACTAGAGAACTAACTTAAGAGTAGAATAAATTATTGAAACACCGTAAAAAAATAATTATTTCAGGTTAAATTTGATCGTAACGTTTTTTAAAGTTTTTATTTGTTAAACGCAATATCTTATTTTTTAACCCTAGTTTGAGAGAAGTTCCGACGTATTTTAATCACAAATGTTTACGACTACCAACAAATAATTTAAAAAATACTGAAATAATGAAAAAACTTTTGTTCAACTTCTTCTGTAAAAAAATATTCTGAATGCTCAAATTTTGGAAAAATAACAATAAAGTAAAAAATTGACATATGTATCTCCCAAACTATAAAACTTTAGCTAGGGAAAGTAAGATCCAATAATTAGCAAATGATCTCCTCTGTGTGCAAATTTGCTATGGCGGGTTCAGTTTCAGTCACCTGTATATATTTATCTAACATTCGCTATAAACTGACATAAACAATGTATTAACTGTTAAATACTTTTTACAAAAATCCCACGTTGAATTTATTCTGTGAACTGTCGATAAAACTAAATACTGACCAATGGTGGTGATTTAATTACTTGAATCTGACCCTAAATACAATCAATAATGAACAAATACTAACCATTTATCGCTATCTTTCTGAAAAAATCTCCTTTATTTCACAAACACTAAAACGTTAAAATCGCGATCCATTGGCACCGTTATGACGCCAACGACATTGTTTGAGGACTGGTATTAATTCAAAAAGTAGTATGAAAAATTTGTTTTAGGCCCTTAAGTCCACAAAAACAAGGATAGTAAGGTGAATTCCACTTCGAAGATTTTGACGCCCAGATCTCAGCTTTGATACTCAACGGGTATCAAAATTGTCACCTGATATCTACGCTCTGGCATTTGAGGTCTCCAAGCGCGTATGAGATTTATATTTATTGAAACATATGTGCTGTAAGAATATTTATGTTACGCATTATAGTGGACTAAAAGTAAAAAACCAATACATATTAATAAACACAAATAATGTCGAACTGTAAGCATAAGCTACATATAAATATGTATATATTAAAATATGGACTTTCTTCCATTTTGTTTAGAGGAAAATATTGGTTATTTTTAGTGAAAAAAAACATGTTTGATTTAGAACTTATTTATTCATATAACTAAATCAGGCATACTTTGAAGTATTCCTTTTATCACATTTTACTCAATACATAGTAAATTATTCTAGTAAATTATAATTACCAAAAATACAATAATATTAAAAAATTATTAGTGATAATCAGTTCATAAAATAAATTAATTTTGGGAGATATGTATGTATATAAATTGGTAGTGTGAGTATTTCAATATGAGGCTTTTTAGCTAACCATTTTATAATTGTTTTTGGCTTACATTTATCCTTCGAGACTAGAAATTTTGGATCTGGAAGCATATTTTTATTCTAATGACAATATGGATTCTAAGCTGGTCATTTGTTTTGCTGGTAATATCGGTCCGCCCAAATAGCTTAGTGGATTTCTAAATATTCTATTATTTCCATAGAAATATGGCTGGTGTGGTATGATTATCTTTCTTCTAGGCAGCTTATTGATATTTTCAATAGGATCTGTAAAATACAAGATTGGTTTGAAAAACTTTTACTAAATTATTTGAAATTAGTTTAAATATATTCACTGACGATTCTAGTATGCTTATTAGTAGACAGATTGATGCAATTTCATCAGTAGCTAATTTTGAAATAAACTATTTTTCAACATAGATTGAAAATAAAGAGGAAGATTACAGTTTTGGGACACAATTACTATCAATTAAAACTAAAAAAAATCTGTAGAAAGATAGCTTTTAATTAATTTTGAAACAAAAATAGTACCTATTTTACTACAAAAACAATATGTAAAAGAGTTCTTACCAATGGGTATATTATTTTCTGGACTACCATCGTATAAAATATGTTCATTTGTATTGTCTTCGCCCTGTGTAAATAATTAACATTGATATGTAAATGTCACCTTTTTTTTTAAGAAGTCAAATGTAAAATTACAAGAAAAAAACAGAGTATGGGTTGCGCCGGATATGAATAAAACAGCGTACATTTTTCTGCTGAATTTTTGTACATATTTTTAATTGATAAGAAAAAGGAAAATTATACTACCTAATTTATTTCGACATATTTCGATATATCTGTATAAAATTCTATTAATTTATGAAGAATTAAAAATACTCTTGAAAAGAAAGTTCACTTAACAGATATTACCGGCGCAGTGATTATATGTAACAATTCATTTTACAAAAATACATGTTTGTATTGTAATATGTTCAGTGTGTATGTACGGTTGGCCTTGTGGTTTAGTGGTCAGCGCGTTTGCCTAAGAGGTCTCTGGTACTATTCCCGACACGGTTGGCTAGAAATGTTTATTTAAAAAGGTGTTAAACACTAGAATATTTCATAGTCTGGACTGGCACATGAAGCGTAAGACTGGTCATCTTTTTATTTTTTAAAAAGGAAAAATGTGTTCTTATTATTTACCCGAATATTTCGATTTTGGGGCCATTTTCAACAAGTTGTAAACAACTCACTATTAGAAAATGGGAATCAAGTTGGGGTACAGTGGGGTTCGAACCTTTGATCCTTTAGTCCACAACACTAGCCACGGGACCACAACCCAATTCTTATCTTACTTTCATGTAACAAAACATATCAAGATACGCTGCGATTGGTGTACCAATGCAGTGCCCTATGCACCATTAGGTGTGGAAAGGGAATGATAATGATGTATATTTAATTATTTAAAATGTTTTATTTTTCACTAAATATTAGAAATATGGATGGATTACAGTCGTTTTTTGGCAATCCATTTTATACTGGGATTAATTATTTATCTGCATAGATTTTTAATACATAATACTGTTTATCCCTCAGAGTAATAATTCGCTAGAGAAGCCTTTTAGCTCTATTGCATAGAACAAAAGCATTCCAAATTTTTGGTTTGGTTTTTAGTTTAACAACAAACACGTACCGGATGGTTTCGGTTTGCGCTTGCAATTCTCGACCTGAGTACCCACGGCCCATTGTATTTCTGTGAACTGTAGCTAACTTCATGGTTGATAATCATAGAATGTTTTTCGTCCGTATGGGCGACTATTACTAGTGGCGTGTTATTACTCTTAAGGTTTATTCAAATATATTATAAACATCATTGGAAAAATAAGTTTTTGATCTGTGAGAAGTGTGTATCATTAAATGTAGGTACTAGAAAAGACGAAAATAACACTGGAACATTATTTGAAGAACAAAACCATAGTAAGTAATTAGTAACATAAATTAAAAGTTTTCCCACCTGTTAATCCATCAACCGTTATGGAGAGACAACACAAAAGCCTTAGAAACAGAAAGAAATCTTAAATAGTTATAGTCCTCGGTAGAGTAAGAAGATGGAAAATTACGTATGTACAAGGTTTAATTCACAATGACTTGACCAGAAGAAAGAAACAGTAAAGATAGAATAGGTAAAGGTCTCTATGCATTGGACGCAAGTAATTCATTAGATCCTTGTTCATCGATTTTGTATGGTAATGGAGTGGTAAGCGTTGGTGGCCCTCTTGCTACTTTCCTCTGGGGACGCTGCGTCACCTGTTGTATGAATGCTAATATGGGTTAATTTTAATTTTATCATAAATTAAATACTTAAAAAAAAAAACAAATATACATTTTAAATGGCCATTCTAAAGAAGCCAGCCAGATTCTATATATTTTTTACCAATTTGAGGTGTTCGTCATTAGTACAAGACAAATCTGAAGTATGTAATGCCATTATATATTTTTAATTTATTGGAATTCATAAATTTGGAACGTTCTATGTGTACAGGAAACATATTGTGAATCAGCAAATGGTGGGAAACAAAATTCATGCTTGCGTATCACATTTGTATTTGGTATTAATATGTAATGATTTCATTCAAATTAAGATAACTTTTCTGATGGTTTAAGTCACTGTTAATACTGTTTTATATGAAATAAGTTTTCTTGATTACCATATTTAATTTTATTTAAAGAATTCAACATGAAAAAAAATGTTTTAATTTGAATGCCAAATAATGAAATGTATTTAGGTATCACTTGGGCTAAAATATATCAATATTTGATACTTCATAAAAATAATATTGAATCATTTCGATATTAAAATTTTAATATTCTTATTCAGCAAGTTTATAATACTGAAACAATTCTAAATTTAGGAATATTATTTTAAAACACAGACTTTTGTTTTTTAAATGCGGCTTATCGTAAAGTGATTTATGTGTTGAAAGATATGCTTTGATTATCTTTTCGTTTATAAAGTAGGAATGCGAAGATCCTTTAGAATTAGATCCCCTCTTAATTAACATTTTTAGATACTTTTTTATTTAATGTTATTTTTTTTTTTAATATTCACCACTTTGGCATTCGTTGGTTGGATATTACTTTGTCAAGTGAGGCCATTAGATAGACAATTATTTGTTTATAAAAAATATTTTAAAATGAAAAATGTGACTTTTTGGACATTTATAAAGAATTGTAGAGAATTTATTTTTGACTGAAAGATATATTTACAAGTCTTATTGATATAATGATAAATACATATAGTGTTTATTCACAGGATATCCATCAAGTAAAATCCGCGCATTTAATTGTAAATGTTTATTGAAACATAATTTTTTGGTAACTTGACTCAAGAGGAAGTACCTGACACTACATACTAGACTAAACTTGTTTCATGACATTAGAAATATTGGATGTTATTCAATTTAAATCTTCCATATGTCATATTATTTCATGTACCTTTCTTAGATTTTTTTTGAAAGCATCGTTGTTTGGTTTAGGGAGTACACATTTTTGCTTAGAAAACATTTTCGTATGCATGTAAAATATATTATTTTAAATTTAACATTAGTAGTTAAATAGAAATAATAAATAATTTGAAATGTTAATAAAGCATATTATTATAAAATGCAGTCATCCAAAATTATAGTGAGACTCATCCGTCCAACTGATATTATTTAAAAGTTTGATTTTAGAAAGAATAATAGAGAAATCATACTGCATGCTTAAAAACTCATTCATAGACAAAAATATGTACAATATTCAACAAATTGAAGCACATAAAAACAGTTATAGTACAGTATAATTTTTATAGGTTTAAGAATAGTGATGATTTTAAAATGAAATACCTTTTCTGAATTGCAGTGTAACAATTTGTCAGAGAAAATTTATATGTTGACATACACAAATAGACAGACACAAATAATAAAACTGCAGCTTGCTGTTCATATTTTATTTTCATATATGACAAAATAGTATTATATAGCAGAGTTTTTAATCAGAACACAGATTATTAATTTTGTAGAAGATGTACATACAGCTTAATAATAAGATAAAAACAAAATATCTAAAGTTATTTATATGTATGTACGCATTATGAAGGTAATGAAAATAATGTCAATGAAGTGAGTTGGATTTATTAGTCACAATCTTTTTCCATCACCTTATTAAATAATTTGCAAATAAATCATTTGTTAAAAGGTCGGAGGTTCTATAGCTATTTAAACAGTTTTATTATGATATTTTTTTCTTTATAATTAAATGATCAAATTTTACGATCGATAAAAGTTTTCGTAATTCTAATACTAGAAGTTATGCCTACATTTAGGACTAGAATGAGTTTGCAATAGTTAAATACCCATTAAAAAAATCTAAAATAACATACAGCATCTGATTTGTGGTATTTCTTTCTTAGCATATTGTTTTATGTTTGTGACTACATAAAAAAAAGTATTTAAATGCAAAATAATGTGACCATAGTAAAAGCTTTAAAATTTTTGACTAGATGCTTTAAGTTTTGCAAATGTGTGTACTTGGTGCTCTAACTGAAAAATGTGAATATCGCTAGCCCAAAGCAACAGGAGATAAATCTGAAATTTCTGATTTTGAGATACGCATGCGGATGTGTTAATAAATTAAATGAATAAATGTTTTCGAATAATAAAATATTTATGTTAGATAGTTAATCTGTGTGAAAATATAGTATTCACAGTCTACTTCAAATAATTTAATTTAGTCAGACCCTTTGCACACCTCAAAGTCTGATTATCTCAGAACATGTTCTTCAGAGATATCTCACTGTTGCTTTGGGCTTGCGATATGTTTGCATTTTCTATATATCTATTGTAAAAATTAAAGTACAGTAGTTATTGCAAAAGATATTAAAACTAAAATTAATTTAAGCAGAATCTATGTGGACGCATTTGGTTAAAAGTCTTGGCGTTGGATTAGCATGTGCAACTTTTCCATAGGTTAAGCAAATTATTTGAATAAATCGTATTTTAGAGTATATCAAAATAATTGCGAAAAAGAATAAGCAATTGAATTGTAGTATTAATTCAATACTCGTCATCAAACTTATCATAATGCATGCTCGGCTTTCCAAAATCGAGTTTGTCAAGAGCGCATTCACTAATAGTGGATAGAGGTGCTCTCTTGCTTACCACATGAGGTTGTGATGGATCACTGGGATTGGCTGGGGAGAACAATTCTGGATTAGAGTTATTAATAGATTCTCCATCGTCTCCCGATTCTTCGGATATTTCTCTTTCAGGAGCCAAAAGCTCTGTTGATTCACCGAGTGGTTCCCAAGCTAATTCTTGGTCTGTATCTAAAGAAAAAAATATTTATTATTGAAACACCAGCATATAACTAATTAATATACATTTTTGTTAATGTAGTATTTAATAGAAGTACATTTATTTTTAAATAAAATACCTTTAAAACTTATGCGTTTTCCTTGAGGCGAGGCAGGTGTGACCTTTTCACTTTCCTGCTTCTTTGTAAGGTTCGGTCGTCGGTTGTGGGTTCACAATAACAACTGGAACATTGTGTGTTGGTAATCCATTTTGTTTCAGTATTTGGATTGATAATAGTAACTGCACCATTTGTCTTTACTCCAGTGGATGGTTTGATACCATTTTGTACTGGCTATAGTAACTACTTTCTTTGGAGTTCCATTACTTTCCTCATCCGGTGACACTATCAACAGGTCAAATTTAGATTATCGATTATTTTCAAATGAAGAAGTAAAATAATTTACTTAGATTTGTATGTTTTTTTCTCACCGCTTTATATGTATGAGATCGCAACCTAATCCGGGTGATTCGTGAAACTTAGTGGCTTGTTCTTTACTCCAAATAATACTTTCATCTGTTTCCCTTTCTATGCGTTTTTTATGTTGCTTGTTATTCCTCCACACCTTTAAATAAAAAGTATAAATATAATTTATGGGATTATTCCCATATGGCTTAATTGTAATCAATTAAGCCATTCTTATTACATATTAGGTATTAAAATTGAGTGTGCATACCTCATAAGAACAGCATATCACCACAATTACAAATATTGTAGCAAGGATTATAAAAACAATGTTTGTACTTTCTTCTTCTGTTGACGCATCAGAATAAAGAGATTTATAAGGAATTCGAGCTGGGGGATCTTCAACCCACGTTTTGTCTGTCCCCTAAAAACATACACTAATTAGTTGATGGCATATTTCATATACAATTATGGATAACATTTCAATGGTTGGTACAAACCAGACTGCCATTGTGAATATCTGGATATGCATTAAGTAGCTGCGAATCTGGAGAATCGAATCTTGCCGAACATTGCGCACTTCGAACTCCCTGAGAGTTGGCGACATTGACCTTTTCTGCACCATTTTTAGTGAACAACATGTACTCTTCCAGTGGTTTCATTGTGTAAGAATTCACAGATAGATAAATGTCTAAAAGAAAAATGGACCTCCAATATAATATAGTTGCAACTCGAAAAACATAGTTTCTGAGTTAAATATATCATTTGATTCAGAATAAAATTGTCTTTTATCTTAAACGTCATTATAATTGTACCTCTTAGAATACCGCGTGATAGTGTAGTTGAAATGGTTATTATTAAGCAAATTAACGAACTTCGACTGTCAAAAACTGTGGAAACTAAAATTATATCTTTGACCTTTTTCAGGGTATTTCTTTTAGTGACAAACAGTATTATCTTTTATTTAACAATCTTACTTTAATATTTATAAAACAGAGATACATTTTAAGTTATAATGTAAGTAACGGTGTTTTGCAACTGATCAAAACGGGAATTAAGTTGTGCTATTATTTGCACGAAATATTATTAAATAACAAAAAAAAAAACATTATCATCATTCCCTTTCCGTACCTCATTATTGTGCATGGGGCACATTGGTACACCAATCGCAGTGTATCTTGATATATTTTTTTGTTACGTGATAGTAAGATGATCAGTCTTACGCTTCAGGTACCAGTCCAGTTTCATGTCAACTATGTCGGGAATCGAACCCGCGACCTCTTGCTTGGTAAGCTAATGCGCTGACCACTACACCACAGGCCGAAAAAAAATAGGTATACAGTAATAGGTTTACTTTGATAAACAAATAAAATTTTAAGAATTCATTTATACTTACTGGATAGGCAGCCACTGTAGCCTTTATAAATGGCGAAACGAGGATCTGTTGTGTTCAGACCGCCAATTTGAACTTCATTAGAGCCTGGTTCGGTGGAGGATATTAGTCCCTGAATAGTGACAGGAAGGAGTTGAACTTTCTCTCTGTCTATTCTTAGTGAGGCATCTGATCCATTACGTGTGTAATATAGTGAATGCCGAGCGCCTGAGTAATATTTAGTAGAATATTATAAAAATGGTAATTTTGTATTTTATGATACGTATTTCTAAATGTGTTCGAAATATTTTATCATCGGTTATACTGCAATACTGCGTAACTATCAATGGAATTTTTTAGCAGTGCAACCTAAAAAGTATTCTGTTAATGTATTACTTACGATTTTAACCAACCAAAAATACAATAAAGAGTATCAGAAAAACGACAATTATTTAGTAGCAATAATTTAAAACTAAAGGGTCTTAGTCACTATAGTGAATTTACTTCAGTAAAATATTTTCGTAAAAATAATAGGTTACGCGGTATTGCAGTATCACCGATGATATGAACAAAATGACTCGCCTACAGTCTGTATTGAATGCTGCAGCGAGACTTATTTTCGGAATCTCTAAGTTCAGTCATATCACTCCACTACTTCGGGAATTACACTGGCTACATTTTCCATAGAGGGTCGAATACAAACTCTATTGACTGTATAAATCACTACACAACTCTGCTCCGGAATATCTAAGGGAACTTTGCATTCCAGATGAACTAGCTGACAGGCGTCTCACGCTTAGATCAGCTACGTCTACGGCGAGAGGAAAAGTTATTATACCTCTACGCAAACAGCGCACTAAATTTAGTAAACGCGCATTTGCGATCGCAGGCCCTATGGCAGGGAATGCTCTCCCAGCAGAGGTACGAGGCTGTGAAAGTGAAGTGATGTTTCGAAAGAAACTTAAAACCCACTTGTTCTCTAAATCATTTGAATAAATCCGTAGCATATGACAACAAAATAAATTGTTTTAACTAAATTACAAATTGAAAAGCTTCAATTAAATTTATTTATCTATGGAATCACTATGTAAAGCGCTCTTGAGGTATTATATTACGAAAAGGGGGTTTATAAGTTATCCATAATAATAACAATAATAATGATGTTTGTAATGAAAAATATACATGGTAAAAAAATCTTTTCAAATTATTCTCCTACATACCGTTCAAGAAATGACGGCCTTTAATTTCAGCACCAAAGGTTGAGCCTTCTCTATCTTCTTCAAACTTCAAATGTCCATCTGGGGTTATGGCAACCAAAAGATAATAACTTCGCCTGAAAGCATATTTCATTATTTATTTATAACTTTTGTACTGAGCACTGGCAGGTTTATTGCTACATATATAAAGATTTCTGCCAATCAATCAATACTGTACATATTTTAACCATATTACATAATTATATAAATATACAATAAATTATACCTCGGACGAATAGTCAAATAATTGTTTATTATCAAAAAATATGTTTTCTCAAATACTTACTGATTTTCCGTTTGAAGTAAAAGAAGAACTGTATTTTTTTGCCTGAGATCATTACTAGAAAATGCAAGCTGCACTTTGACCTATAAAAATAAAATATATTTCACATTTGAAAGATTCAAACATAATTTTTTTCCAAACACCATAAAAATAAAAAAGACTAATTGAATCACTAAATGGGGGTTATAAGGTCAAACTAAACTACAGCGTCGCTACACTTCAGCAGTGCTGTGTGTCAAATTTTTGTATGGCGTGCTGGGCACATAGAATTATAACATGCGATCATTAGCACAGATTATATGAAATATGTATAGTAGTTGAGGTTTTAGTATCAGAGATCAGAGATTATGTAGAACAAGTCAGGTTCTACATTATCTCTGGAACAAGTTGCATCAAGTAAAATTCAATATGGCATAATTTGCCTTACTTACACAACAAACAACATTAACTTTTGAAAATAGAACAAAACCATAAAATGTTTATTTGTTTCCGTTATATTCATATTTTATGCATCTACCTATATAAAATTGTTGTTTGTAATTTGTTGAAAATTATAAACAACCCTGAAAAAGCATTTTTTTAAAATTAAAAAATAGATTTGAAAATATTTAGAGTATGTAATAGTAACCTTTTCCACTGATCCCTCCAGCTGGAATTTCCTCTGCAAAACACTCTCTCCGCTGAAATCAGCTCCCTTTTCTTCCATACAATTATCACCAAAGTAACTAGTATGCTCGCAATCACAGGAACTCTCCTGGCGACTGAAGTCTTCAGTACAGATTCCACCATTCTTGCATGGTTCCAAGTCACATTTCATGTTACAGTGAGGTAGTACTCCAGTGAGATCTGAAAATTAATAGTAAGTTAAAACAATTAATTTTTTTATTAAAAAAAAATACTAATGGGTAAAAAATACCATTCAGCAAATTGATATTTTTTACCCATGAGTAGTAATAAATAATAAACGCTAACTTCTTTTAAAAAAAAGTATTTTTATATCTTCACAAGTATTTGATTTTGAAGGCATTTTCTAAAAGTCATAATTATTTGGCAGGAAAATGAAAACCATATAGGTACTCATTGTAGATATTTTTTTTCCCTGTAAGTTTCTTGTTTCGGGGAAAATCAATACAACCAAAATTTTGCTCAAGTATTTTCGGTTATAATTGAAAAATGAAATATGTTAATTTATTCCATTGTTAAAAACACTTCAGTTAATTGAAGCTTTCGTTCAGTTATGTAGGCACAATTAAGATATTCAATTATCAGGGGAATTTAAAGTCTCTAACAACCTTGATCTATATTTTGCTGGGCCTTTAGCGGAAGGTCCACAACGTGACTGCCTATCTTGAGTCCTCTGATGCAGCCTACATATCCCCTCACCCCCTCTACTCCCCCAGGGCCAGGGTGGAGGGAGTGGGGGTCTATCCCTCCCAAGTTCAGCATGAAATAATCAGTTGGTGGAGCCGGTGGTCGCTGAGGACGCAGAACCTCTGTAATGTATGTACAAACTATTTGTAATTTTATACTTATTTTGTCAGCAATTTTTTTCAATAAATAAAAAAAAATAAAAAAAGTAAAATATCATATTTATCTGAAAATGTTGAGTTAACGAAACTGTAACTTGTAAAGGATGAACAAGTATTTTAAAATGAATAACTTATATGTAAATATAAGTTACTGTATCATCAAATATAAATAACCTGTTAATTTAGGTTAGGTAGAATGTTTGGATTTTTTTAGAAAACAATTCAACAGCCCGGTATCAATTTTCCAAAAAGGCAGCATTAAGAATGCGAAGTGCACAATTATTTTTACTTTGAAAAATAGTCACAATTTTTTTCCTTTCTATTAGTAGCGTCACGGGCGTATTTATAGCTTCCACATGGGGGGTGATCTAGAGAAATATAGAGTGGCTCGTGTTCTAAGGATTTCAAAATTCATTATATCTAGTGTAAACTACTTTGCAATGAGGGAGGGAGGGGGAGTTTGAACCCCCTAAACGCCCCCCTTATATAAACCGTTGAGTAGCATATTTTCAAAACATACTTGTCAAAGTAAATTACCTAATTCTGTAATCCGACATTGTGAAATTAAATAGAATTGTTTTAAATATTTCCTTATTAAACTGATCCATCAGGGGTAGTTTTTGTCAAAGATTCAATTAAAATAGTTTATTGTCTGTGTTCCAAACGCGCATAACGTGTTTATAAATTGTGAATAGATAAATGTAGCTAGGTACCCTGATATTTGTTGGCTAAGTGCCAGGCTCTCAATAAAGACAAATGGTTCGCTTTCCACCCTGGCGTCAACGATACCGGGGGCAATATAGCCAGATAATACTTTTAGTAAATAAATAAAGTGTATTTCAATTTTATGTCATGTTTTGTATGACCCGTTGTATTGTATTGTATGTTGCGTGCGTCGCAGCTATCGGTGAAATGACCCGGACAAGCAGGGCGCACTGCTATTTACGAGACCTGCGGCCAGCGGTGTATTGCGAGTGGTGGGGTAGAGCTACCCCCGCCACTATAGGCCAGCCGGCCCTTTTTTCAAAGTCTTTTTTAGGGCTATTGAGGTTGACTTGCGGTTGGCGCAATCGTGCCCCTACCTTCCGGCTTTGTCTTTGACTCTGTTTGGGAGGGTGGCTTCTCGTTTAAGCCGGGAAGTCTGACTGCGCTAGACGCGGTAACAAACCAGCGCAAATCATGGTAACGCGTACGTTTGTGTTATTGTCTCTTGATTATGAAAATATGTTGAAGTGTATGCAGTACATAAAATGTGTTTTATTATCAAATATTCTGTTGGAAATCACATGAAAATAAATAAGGTTTACCTGCTTCTGGATTGATCCATGGTTTATTTGAGTATTCACTAAGCAAAACAGAAGATTTGTTAATTGTAGCGCTTGTATCATTGACATGTAAAGTTGTCTCATTTTCATTGCGTATGATGGCTAATTGAATGCTTTCTCCTTTATTCAATTCTTCGTAGTGCACTGTAACATTGACTATTTCATTTCCATGATTGAACATGTAAATGACTTTGTTGCCCTGAGTTATATAGAGGTGGAAGAAGTTGTTTAAATGATCGTTTGCATATAGAACCAAAGCGTCATTGTCGTAGGTTCTTAGATTGATTAGCAGATTTTCATGCATCATTTTCTTTAGTCTGTTCTTTTCATCGACAGTTGAATTTGCTGAGAGGTAATTTTTTCTTAAATATGACTCTGGAGTTAGAAATGTCAGTGCCTTGTTATTGATATCTAAAACAAAATAAAATATATTACACTACAGTCCTGTTTAACCAAATTCGATGGGATCGATGAGGCTTCGACTAAATGAAAATTCGGATAACCCTTTCGCTCCTGAGATATTTTTCAAAATTTTTATTACTCGCCTTTTTTTGGACCATCTCTCCACGTTAGATACTGGAGGTATCATATAAAAAATATTTTATGTTCTAAGTGGCCAGTAACATGAACAATTGTTGTGGCCAGGATCTTACAGAATATGGAAGGCAATTTGAATTTTTGTTTGTACCCACACAAACGTGTTGGCCAGGAGCGAAAGAGTTAAGCCGGAAAATATATACCCAGAAAAAATATGCAGAATAGAATGAATAAAAATATGAAATTTCTAAAAACACACACAGTTCCTGCATGATGGAATACAATACTAAATCGAGGATGTAAAAAAAATATGCTATTTTCTTTCGCTTCATATGAGAAGAACATTTCTTTGCAGCTGGATCTCTGAGGCTAATGAGAAGCAGCTCAGCAGGAAATGTTTCCTCCTGTTGTTCAAGGTACACCATGAAGTCTTCAAACATCCTAGTTGCTGCTGTATAGTTTGGCTCTTTCTCACTTCTTTTTTGCTACGCTTACTTTATGAAAGCAGTATAGAATATGGTAATATAAAAAGTATTTCGGTGATTCGGTTAATACGGGAATTCGGTTTAGTGAGATTCAATTAAACGAGACTGTAGTGTATTCACAAAAATATACTTATACATCAATACACTTAATGTTATCCTATTGTTAAAATTATAAATATAGGTGTAGTTAATTTTACCTATTTCACAGTAGGTTCCATAATGAGCCCACGGGTTTAGACATATACATTGGAATGTAGACCATAGTTCTTTACAAGTTGCTTTATTTTGACAAGGATTAGGAACGCAGGATGGCTTGCAGTCTTTTATAATTTCAGATAAGTGAACAGACATATAACTGTATATGTCAAGTATTTCTCCATTTACAACAAGACCTCGGAAACATCCTATAAGCCCCTGTTTTACAGCTGATTTTTTCAATAAGTCACTACAAGAAAGATGGTTAAATTTTGTCATAAAATTCATGAACATGGTTATTGTCAGAGCTTAGATAAACATACAATATCATACCCAGTAGCTCCCCCAATAAACATAGAACCTTCAAATGGACCAAATTCTTCTTCTAGTAAAAGATCGACCATTTGATATTCTGTATTGATCATAAATCTCACATGGTAAAAGTTATAATCGATCCAAATTTTATGCCACTCTCCACCATTAAGTTTTCGTTTTGAATTTATTACGATCCCCCTTGAAGTGCCAGTATTTAACGTAAAGTTAAAAGTAAGTTGATTATCTGAAACAAATAAATTTAATAACAGTTTCATCATTACAGAATATACTTTACACCTGCATTAAAAAAAAATGTACCAAAACAAGCCAATAGGCCTAATAACAGTGGTGACACCTAGCACATAACACCCAGGTTTGAGAAAAATCACATATTGATTATTGTGATCCCACTGCGAATCAAACCCGGAACCCTCCGTGAAGGGGGCAAACGTCTTAGCTATTAACGCCAGGGCCACCTGATGTTTTTCCGAAAAGTATTAGAATAAATCATAACATTATAAATCTTATCTCTGTCCAGGGAGATGGAGAATACATTTCTCTGTGTGAAATAGAATCAGAATAGAAGAGCGTTTTCAAAAATATTGAAAAAGGAATTTGAGTGGAGATAAGTCCACCTCGTAGGGTAGTTGTTGGCGTATTCGCCTATCATGGTTCTGGGCTTGATTCCTGTCAATGTTGACACAAAATATTCTGAAAGGTCATTTCGCTACAATAATTCACTGTCCCTGGACTGCCGCCTGAAGCTAACCTAACACTGAATACCTTTCTTACAGGTACGGATAAGGGTGTACTGATGATAATAAATTATGAATATGTAACTTACCACTGATCAAAGCTACCATGAAAGAAGGATAATTAGGTCTGATTGGTGGTTGAAAAAGCAAAATGGCGCTCGTTCCTGTTGTCCTAAAACTGAAAGCGATATCTCCTTTTCGCCAGCCTGGAACTTCAATATAAGATTGAGAAGTCGTAAATGTTACTACATACTGTTGAGTATCTGTAAAGAAAATCACAAAACAAATATAACAACATTATTACGTAGAATATATAATTTAATGAATTAAAAATATTATATCCCACTGGTTTCAACGCATTCAAGAGGGCCTAGTGTTATGCGACCCTGAGCATTTTCATCCAAATCTTTTTGTTGCAAGAACACCATTTCAGTGATTCCCAAACTGTGAGGTTGTATGTAATAACCTTCATCTGAATGCCATTTGTTTTCACTTATATCACAGTTGCAAGATAGTGATGGATCAACACAGGTTCTATTAACTCCGCATGGACAAGATCCTCTAAAAAAATAGAATTATCTGTAAATTTATTTCATAAAATACTTTGTCATGGGACCACTTGAACTAGTTTAATTCAATAAATTTAATAATGTTATTCTAAAATTTTAATGCTGATTCAATAAATAATAAAATAATCTGTAGTGAGGAAGTTCAGCGCTACGAGAAATTGTAAATAAAAAATGTTTTCTTAAGATTATAGCATTAAATTGTACGGCGAGGTGTCACTAAAATGTATGAAAAATATAATAAAAATCAATTTAATAAAAATAAACTACTTTAAATGACGTCACAAGTTCTTCTAAATTAACCAATGACAGAGTGTTGTGATATATTTTTGGTTTCCGGAAGCCAAATCACCAATCAGGACAACTCACTGAAGAGAACTAGTGACATCACACAAGCAGTAATTGAAAAATTACAAAACTTTGAAAAATCATAGTCATGATAATATGATACATAAAAAATATTGGCTCAGTTCGGTTAATTTGATTTAGTTGTTAACTTCCTCATTACACCAATCAATTTAATAATAAAGAATGTTGAACCTTTTAACATTTCCCAAGTAATCAACAGTATCATTTCTCACACTGGAAATAAACCAAGTAGCGCTGTGTAACTCAAGGGGTGCCAAATAGCAGTCATATTTAATGTGTTGACTGCAATACAGAGAGTGGGAAATTAATTCTTGAAGCATTTCTGCGGAAAACTCTCTATATGTAATACTGAAACTGAAGTCCCTTTCTGCTGCTGATCTTACATCCTACAAAAGAATAAGATAGATCATTCAATGTGAAATCATCAAAAGTTCTAAATATGTAAGCACAATGTACAATACATGTGACAATTAGTGGCTCACCACTTGACTCGGTAGATTATGTTCCACTATAGTTTTGGTTGCATCTTCTAAAGTTTGAAATTCACACTTGACATGAGCAGGAGGGAATCTCCCATTACCGTCGATATCAATTAGATAAACATCAGGTTGTGTGTAACCGAGAAGTGCCAATTCTTCACAAGTTTTCCTAAATTTAGCAAAATGGCAATTCTTACCGATATACCCTGTGAAAAAAAAACATTGAAATAAGATTTAGATAGATATACATTTAAGTGTACGAAATATGTATAGTTATTTGTACCAGTTCCACTGCAATCACAAGCAATACGATCATCTCGAACAGAGCATCGTCCTCCATGTTCACATGTATTTGGCCTTCGGCATGGGTCAACAAATTGACAATTATCTATCGCCACTTCTCCTACAACTCTTTCAGTTTTTATAACATATCTGCAAGAAAAAATAATATCTCGAACAAAATGTATAGAAATAACATTGTAAATTTGTTGAAAAAGTTTAAATAAGTTATACCTTGGTTCGATGAGAACACCGTTTACCGTTATATCTCTCATACAGCCGACGAGACCGAGGTTTGCAGATTTAAGACCACTACCAATAATAACTGTGTCAGCTAAATTAAACTTCAAACCTGAAAAATCTTTTTTTTTGTAATGAAAAATACTGTTTATAAGAACGGATACTTTTATTTGAATATCGAATAAACCTTTTTAGTTAAACATATTAAATGAAATAGATAGGTACATACGATCTAAAATGATGTACAAAAGTTTTTTTTTCTTACCAAACATTTGTGTTTGTTTATTTTTAAAGTCTACTATTAAATTAATTCCTCCATCTTTATATTCCAACTCCACTGTATGCCATGTTCCTCTCGTATCGAATTTAACAGATGTGAGGTGAGTAATGTTTTGTCCTGCGTCAGGAACAAGTTCAAATCGTATTTCTTCTTTGACAACTCTCACCTAGAAACAAATCAATTTAAAAAGTTTGCTGAATAAACCATTGAAAGATAATATATATGATTTTAGTAAGTAGTACATCTACCAACCTCCCAAAAGCCCATTCCAGTAGGGGTTTTCACTTCGCTATATGCGAGTACTGCCATATTACGACTCGATTTGAAGTCAAATGATAAATTCAGACTATTTTTGGTATCAATTGGCCACCAAATATGAGATGAAGCGAAGGGATATGTGATTGGTATGACATCAACATCACTTTCATAAAACTCTGGTTTCAATACACCAATATAATGAACTTTGGGGTTTCCTTTCTTTAACTCGTACAAAATGGAAACATCATTGTAAAATACATATTCAAAACTTCCAACAAAATTGTTGTCACTTTTAAGTCCTTTTTTCTTGTTCAACTCTGGACCTCCTCCTATGTAGATCTCTGGATCAATATACAGATGGTGCGATGACCCTGGTATCTCGAATGTTTTTATTTCCTTATCCAGAGATATTTCCACATTTTTGTAGTTGTGGAAGATCGTAAGATTGTTCCAGTGGTTTGAATTAACCTGGTATCCTAAATAGCAACTGAATGGTCCTTCCCCGAAATCCATTTCAATATAAACTGATCTATTATGAAGTGACGCCGCGATATAATGATGCTTCAAGGAACTCGTCTCTCCACTCGCATAAAATAATGCAGAATTATCGTACCGAGTCTGAAAATTTAAACATTATTCGTTTCAATTGAAAAATAATTATTACATTGCACTTCAGTGAATTTAGGTGAAAATGTGTTGTTATTATGTATTATAATACCTTGAATATCATACTAATTCTATTGATTGCTGAATGCACTCTGTCTTTCCAATCATAAACTCTGTATGATACAAAACTAGAGCCGCGTAAAGTTAAGATTGTGGCAGCTACAACACAAATAAAATGTATTAATATAATATATTCTGTTAAATTATTTACATAATGTATTTAAATGTAATATTTTTAATACTTACTGTACACATCACACTGCTCCCCTTCATACCTCATTCCGAAGCAGTCACATGTATAATCGTTGTAATGATTTATGCATTTTGATCCCACGAAGCATAAATTTCTTCTCGTTCGACATTTATTGATGCATCCTTCATGCACATTTTCATGTTTAGTCGCAATAAGTGGTTCAATCGGCAATAAATCTGATGCAGCTTTGCCAGAACTTAGTACTACATCACTTATGCAACCAACAAAAGATTCTATAATATATTTTACTCCGTGAAGCTTTTCTTCCGAGCTTAGACCTAAAACCAACAAATAATGAATTAAAATAAGGCATCTCAAGGTGCATTTTCTCTTTTATTTCTAGATTATTTTTTATTTATTTAACTATTTGTACATAATGTAAATTGTACATTGGCGGGCTTATTTCCAAATGGCAATTTCTTTCATCCAACCAATAAAATAAAAGTTTAATTTTTATAATTCAAGTTACAAAATATATTCAATAGAAAATAAAATTAAAAAAGCTTAAGATATATAAAAATATAAATGACTTGATTTATATATAAATTACCTTAAATCGATACTATTACTCAAAGGGTTGGTTAGTTAGTTTACAGGTCTACCTGCATTTTATTTCAGTATTAGATTTTTATTTATTTTTAATAAAAAATAAATAATAATAAAAAGAATAAAAATTTGATCAATTCTGTTATTTTAAACTACAATTTAGTACATGTTGGCTAGTTGGCAGTCTAGAGCAGTGGTTCCTAATTTTATAAGTATCCTGACAGTAAAAACGTGAATTGAAAATGGTATTTATAAGACCCATGAACCTTATCGTTTGCATATTGTAATGTTCGACTTGAAAAGAAAGACTATATTTTGAATTGAAAATCTTTTCTGGACGTATTTAACATGCATTTTTCAAAGGTGAAGCTATTTACCAATAAAAGTGCCGGTGCGGCGTAAAAATGCAAGGCGGTAAAATTATCGCGGTATTTTACGAGAATTTTACTAGATTTTGGTAAAATACTGTATTTTTCGGTATTTTACGGTATTTTTCGATATTTTACGGTAATTTTCGGTAAATCTCGACAACCACTCAGTGGATATGAATCTGGTTTTCATTGTAACGTGCACATGTAACGTGTATTAAAACAAAGCCACTCGTATAAGTTATATATTCGAAAAATAAAAATTAGTACATCATATTAGTTTTTTACCAAAAATTACCGTAAAATACCGTAAATTACGGTATTTTACCGCCCCTTTTGATAAAATTACGTAATTTTACATCCATAGTGCGGCGTTGTGGCGTCGATTGTCTATTTTCTACAATAATACGCCATAACTTTCGGAACCCCAGGATTCCGCAGAACACATTTTAGGAACCTCTGGTCTAGAGTCTAGATCACCATTATGTATTTCAATGTTTGCAAATACGCGTATAAAAATATTTAAACACAGACAGATTTTTGAAAAATTTTTATATCATAATCTGAACCAAATTATAATTCATTCAAGGTGTAAAAAAATAGGTTGAAAGCGCTTTAGATTTGTAAATGATTCCAGATTATATATTTTTAATAAATATAATTTTCCATACCTCCTACCAATACAACAGAGGTAAGGTTAGTAGAGATGCCATAGTTTGTATCATGGTTCAACCCCTTCAAGTAAACTTCTTCCTGTTGTTGGTCTACTTTGGCTATGAGTCTTGCGCCGTGAACATCAATTCTCACTACAACATTGTGCCATTCATCTCTATTCAAACCTTGACCGACTGTCACAGAAGTTAGGTGCTTCCCGAAAACATGGACGACTGAAAATATATATTCATTACACACTCAAATTAATATTTTGAAGTTTTGTTAGAGACCTTGCCGTGTAGGTGAAATATCCCGTCAGATGAATCTCATCCATGTCAATAAAGGTTTCGGCTATTTAACTACATAAAAATCAACAGCTCGCTGCCCTAGTTCTTGTATGTTCAATAGACCATTTTAAGCAAAATTGAGTCATAAATGCCAATATGTTAATTATCTTCTTACGCGTCCATGTAGCTAGAGAAGTATTATTTTTTCCGTTATTAAATAGTATTTTCAGCATTTTTTGAGTGCCAATCTCCACTTACTGATGACACTTATTTGACTCTAAAAACAAAAAAAATGTCTCTTGTAAAATTTACAAAATGGTCTATTGAACATGTAAGATCTAGGGCAGTGAGATGGAAGAAATTTGGATGCTCAAACATCGGCATAATGGTGAATGTTACTGGTTTATCAAACAGACTTAGTTCTGCAGCCTACGCTGTTAAAAAGATTCGACATCTTAGGTACTGATGTAGAAACAGCTAGGTTAGTCTTTTTTAGTTACAAAGAGACATCCAATTATACTTGTTTTTTTGTTCACAGCATTTGTTATTAATTAATATTTTACCAGTCTTATTTATTCTGGGTAAAGGTTCCTGGACGTCATTATTTGTAACTGAGGAACAAGATAACATAATAACTTGGTAATTCTGAGTTTTAACGCGAAAGCAGCGAATATTGAGAGCAATTTGCATAAGAAAGTTCAGTGGCTTTTTTATTTTTTTGTAGAAAAATATTTAAAAATATTTTTTTTGTATCGAATTATCAGCGCTATGATTTTTTTAAGTTTTGTGATTTTGAAATTACTCCGCCTGTGACGTCTCAAGTTCTCTTCGGTGAGTTGCCCTGATTGGAGCATTGGCTTCCTGGTAACCGGAAATGATCATACCACTCTGTCATTGGTTGATTTCGGAGAACTAGTGACGTCGTTCAAAGTAGTTTTTTTTTTCAAAATCATTTTTGTTAATTTTTCCATACATTTTCGAAAAACTGCGAAGTACAATTGAATGCTCTAATTTTTTATATCCAATTTCCCGTTGCCCTCAACTTCCTCGTTGTTGGGGCAACTAAATATATAGTGGAAATATAAACAGAATTGTCTGCATTTATTCATTGTCTTCTTGTTTATTGGCCATTGTTTAGTGTGAATATCAATATTGCGATTTACTTTGACTTAAATGTATTGTTTGCAATACCTTTCAGTTGTCCTTTTTCTACTATAACGTAGAGAGCATAAGGTTGCATTTTAATTCCTGCAGGATTCTTCACATTGTGATAAACTAACAGGCCATGGGGAAGGCGAGTTCGGAATCTAAACGAAATCTCTCGGCATAATCTGTAATAATATTTAACAAATTTATTTATTTACTTCATTAATATAATACAATTAAGACATAGTTGTTAGTTAAGGTTTAAATATTTAATTCACATATCCATGCATAGTATTATTTTCTAATTTGAAAATTTATTTATCAACCCTTACGGATTATTTACATTTATTTTACGAAAATAATAAATACATTTTTTATTCAAAATAATATTTTTTACATCTTTTGAAAAGTTTGTCTGAGTCTTTTGTTTAGTTTTGTCCGGTAGTTTGTTGTATAATTTCAGTCCCTGGTTTATTAGTCTCGAATGTCCTTGTCTTGTTTTAGAAAGTTGTATATATTTTTCTGATATTCTCGTATTATGTCCATGTTTACTACAATTTTTTACAAGTTTATTTTTTTGTCTACAATTACATTAGTGGCTAATTTATGGATACATTTTAATGATTCTAGTTGAAAGAGTTAAGTTATATTTAATTGCTTAGTTTGTTTAAAAAGTTCTCTAGTTGCTGTTAGATAGGGACTACGTACTAACTTTGATATTTTATTTTGTTGTCTTTGTAGTCTGTTTATGTCATTTTGATATCCTGTTCTCCATACTAGTTGCATATAACATATTTTAGTTTTTACATAGGCTTCATACATTAGAATTTTTTCCGTTTTTGGAACAAAATTTTTGATTTTTAAAAAAAGACTCGATAATGTCGCCACTTTGCTAATTAAATTGCTGATATGAATTTTCCATGTCAATTGTCTATCTATTGTTAGTCCTAAATATTTAACAGGTTCAATTTCAGTTAGTCGTTCATCATTTATGTGAGCATCTATTTTAGGTCATTTTTTTCTAGATTCAAAATGGAAATATTACATTTTTTTTCATTAAGTGAAAGTAAGTTTGTGTTTTTTCATTTAGTCAACATAGTCAGGTCTTCGTTTATATCATTGTTTGTAAATACGTCTATTTGATTTTTATAGAATAGTCCAATGTTTTTTTTATGCTGTTCCTCTCCCAAAAAATAGGAATTTTCTTGTGCTGTGAGAGGGACGAACACTGAATTATTATTAATATTAATATGATAAGAGTTATTATAATAATGATAAATTTATTAACACATTTGATTTGTTCTTTAAATATTATCGTGTTGTTGTTCTAAAGTGTTCCTTTAATTTTATTTTTAACTTTGGTATATCTTAATGTCTTAGTTTTGTACACACGGCAATAATAACCCATTAAAAAACATTATGCGTCTGAAGGGCCGTGAAAATCTAAGAATGTTGATACAAAATAAGTACTGCAAATTGACAAAATAGCTATGCCAAAAAATATTTGGTAGTGGAAAAATTAATCGTTGGATGAAAAATCATTTCGAAATGTTCATCAATATTTTCTTCTCCTTTCGACTTGATGACTATACTTTTCAGGACAATATTTAGAAAAAAAACAAAAGTTCATTTTAGGATTTTTCAGGAAATTTATTAGCAAACCGATTATCGCTGTCGTTTTTTATACACCTGATTATTTCTGTCACCGAATATCTAACGTAGATAATTACCTGAGTTGAAACGTTTGAATAATTTCACCGTCCAACTGAATAAATGTGTTGTCCTTTGCAAACATGAATGTTTTCTGACGCCCAGTTTCTGCAAAGGTGAGTTCTTTCCCCCTCTCGTGTCTCGGGATGGGCGCGGGGGTGGGGGCCGGTGGGGTGAGGGTAGGTAGCATGGTAGTAGTGCTTGTGGTTGTGGGCGATGATGATGATGTTAAAAATGGTGGTAGGGTATCTAAAAATAAAAATGACAAATTTATTTATTTATTTGACACTTTATATACATATACAATAAATATACATATAAGGGCGGGCATATTGCCTTAAGGCAATTTCTTCCTACCTACTCAAACCGTTCAGTTAGAGAAAATTATAAATACATGGACATATTGAATCTTACAATTTTATACAAAAATTAAAAGCAAAGATTAACAAAAAAAAAAAAAAAAGTACACTATACTATGAAGAGAGGAGAGGGGGTGGGAAGGAAAGAAGAAGGATAAAGGAACAATTTAAATATTTAGATAGTGACATTTCAATCTTGACTTAAATGTAAATAAAGAAGGGGCGTCTCTAACATTAGTGGGTAGATTATTCCACAATCGAGTGGCTACTACTGTGATCTTTCACAATAATTTGCTCTAATTTTCTTGCCTCCAAGAGGAGGCAAGAAAATTAGAGCGATGACTGGGTATTAAAAGGGTTCTCTCGTTACTAGAATGAAGAGATAGTCTGTGTTGTGAAAGAGGTTGGATGAGCTCTCTCAGATAAACAGGCAAATCGTAATTTTTCATTAAAGGTTTTTAACTCTATTACTTCACAAATATTATTGATGAAATTTCTTTAATATCACAAAAATTTTACTCACACGAATCTCCAATGCAGTGATGGAGACATTCCTGCTGAGAGTTAAACCTGTTGGCTGCGTTACCTCCGCACCCTCCCCACACGAACATACTGCAGTTCCCTGGACCCCCGATCGTGCCATGGTAGTGCCATTTGTGGACAAAACTCCGGCAGGGACCTACTTCTGGTTGTCCCGTGCATAGTTCTGAAATATATTTATATATTTTAAAGGAATAACCAGCTAAGCTTCTATTTTAAAGGCTTTTGTCAGCAGGTAAAAAATAGACGATATGGAATAAATTTATGAAAATTACACCACAATACTCTGACCAATCGAGAAAAAATATTTCTTGGATTTTTTTCTGGCAACTAGCGGGAATCGAATCGGCGACGCCAGTTTCATAGTTGGCTGTCTGACCAACTGCGCCACGGCGACGGAGAATAGCCTCATTTATGCAGAGAAGTATAACATTTTTTGCGATTTAAAAGAGCTACGATTTTCCGTTGTAAGACGAATTGATTCGGTGTAGTATCTACTCTATTTTTCCATCATGTCATTTCCGATTAAGATTCTAAAGTATCCATTAAATTACATAATATAGTTACTGAACTGAAAAAATACAAGTTATGCACCTACTGTAGGTAGCCATTTAAGCGTTAATGATGATATAATAATTATTAAGTTAGAAACACACTGATGCGACAATCACAAAATGGTAGCTTATAGGGGCCGAGTCGATTATCCAAACCTATAAATAAGGCCATATCGTTAAATGCAAATAACCTATATATATTAGTTAATGAATTAATACCTATCCAAAATACGAAATACACGAAAATTCTTTAAGACATTCATTATTTTTTTACCATATTCAAATATGACAATTTATTTTTTACGTCATTAGATAAAAGACTGGGAGAAAAAAGAAAGGACGACTCAAAAGTGAATGATTGAATATAGGGTGAAAGCTCTTGTAATCAGACACCCGAGGGATAGTTGAATTTGAAAGAATGTTTAATAATCTTAAAATATTTTTTTTCTTACTGTTTTTTTTAAAGGCAAATTTCAATTAATAATTTTTAAATCCATTAATTGGTTGTAGAAATATATTGCAATAGTTTTAAATTTTAAATATTTTAATTTAAAAGGACAATTTCCCAGTAGTCAGGCATCTAGTTCCTAATTCCAGCTACAACAGCTCCGGTAGTCAGCCACATTTCATTCACTGAGTTTTCCATTAGGAACTTGAATATTGTAGGTAAATTAAATTAGTTTTGTACTTCAACAAAAACATATTTATTGAAAAGTGAAAGAAGAAAATAGAAATGATATTTTTAGAGAATACGAAGAATAATTATCACAAATAAATACACCCTTTTTATCTCCGGCACGTTCAACGTGATCCACCACAAATCATACACTAGAGCCATTCTTCTAGAACAGTGCTTTCAAAGTGGTTCTTACGGACCTCCAGGGGTCCTTGGGTTCATTCAGGGGGTCCGTGGAAAATTGACATTGATTTGGGGGTCCCTGAACGATTCAGGGGGTCTGCTCAAGGTTTTATACAGGGTGTTATTTAAACCCTGTCACATCCAAAACCACGATGACCAGTATAAGCAAGAAGACATATTGGCACATTAAAATAAATTTTTAGAACTAATAAAATTTAAAAAAATATATAAAAAAAAAACAAATGGTTGCTAACTTCTGCAGGGAAGAAACGAGGAGGGGGAGAGGGGAGTCTGACACACCGTTAACCGCGCGGCCGCGCTCCCTCGCTTCTCCCCTGCAGAAGTAAGCAACCGTTTGTTATTTTTAATATATTATTTTTACAAATTATCTTCGTTCTAAATATATTTTTAAAATATGCTAATATGTCTTCTTGCCCATATCGATCATCGTGGTTTCAGATGTGACAGGGTTAAGAAAACACCCTGTATATAAAAATAATATGACACATTTTTAATAATATGAAAGTTATAATAAATAACAATTAATAAATTATTAGCGATTTTTACGTCGTAAGTAAAATATAAATATAGACAGGTGCATAAAATACAAGTAATAACAGGCATCGCAGTGAGTCAGGCTTATTTATACAGGGTTATCTAGGAATGCAATAGAGCCGATACCTGCACCAACTAGTCTATAATAAATATTATCAATCTCAGAGCACAAATACAATTGAATACATACTAATACAGGAGAAATCTATTGAATTATCTGCAAATGAGGAGCTGAAACCAATGTTTAAACAAGGATACGACAACTTTTGGTAACAAAACAGATCCCAATTTTATATCCAGCATTATGGGTTATTGTACAGAAGCTGTTGATTGCTTTTCCATCTTCATATTTGGTAGAACGTGGATTAAGTGGCGTTATGAGCCTCATCACAAAAAAGAAACTGACTAGAAATTAGTGCTCGTGGGGATTTACGGTTACTACTCACGAACATAAAGCCGGACATAAATACTCTCCTAACATCCTATCAGGTTTATCCAAGTATTTTTTTTTTGTTTTTTAAAACAATAGTTATAATTTCAATAAATATTTCTTTGACAAAATGTTTTATTTATATTTTATTTTCACGTCACCATTTGCTATTCAAGACATCAACGTTAAATTTGTATTTTTTCTATTATGCATTTATGTAGTTTTTCACCCAGGGTTCGTGGGTCAAAACAGTTTGGGAACCACTGTTCGAGAAAGACATAAAAACTAAATATGAAGGTTTGTCAACAACAGGTCATAAATAATATGTAGATATACATACGAGTATATATATTTATATTTTAATAAAATTTTATGGTGGATATTTTAAAATGAAAATTTGATAGTAAAACACAAGAAATCGTTGTTTGTCTTATCGATATAAAGATCATATGAACTCTGAAATGTTTAAACTCGTTTTGTTCGGACCAACTCTCAACCAAATCTATATCTACCTACCCGTCCATTCCATTTCCTAGCGCACTACATGTAACAATAATTTTATATGTGAGTCCCGGCAACAACATTAAAAATGGCAGGACCAATCTAACATCGACCTAGTGAAGTGCTTAACAGATCATTAATCAAGCATAGACAGCCTGCTCCATACATACAAGCTGGGTCAGCGTCTCACGACCGCCAGCTTCAGCAGCCAGGTTCCAGCACACGTCACGCCTCACCATCAGCAGGTTAGTGGAGTTGCGCAACTTTCCTTCCCCGACAATATAGTACACTTACTAAATTTTCCTCCTCCTGGGACGAGGTATTCTCCACACCTCATCCACTCCTCAACACATAGAATAAATATATGGCTATCCTATGTTTTTTTGTGAATCTATTATAAAGAGGAATCTCACATTGTTCTTATTAGACAAAAAATATAATCTACATAATATACCTCAGAAGGTAACTGGTGTTTTTTGTTTATCTAAATTTGGTGCAACAGAGAGGGAAAACATTTTTGAGAACGGATTATGGAAGTTTAGGCATTCCCTTGGGAAAAAGCCTTGGCTTATGATCTGTCATTGGTTGGTTCAAGTGGCCACTTTACACCAAAAATCCACATTTCCTCAACTCTTCTTGTTAAGTAAATAACAGCATCTATCGATACTATTCCTGGCTGATTACCTTTCGTTCCCATTCTTCCTTTGACCCATCTTTGTGGTACCTACCTAACATCAAGATAGAAGATATTCAAAATTAGAAGATTTGGATTTAGAACAAAAACAAAACAACATTTTTGACTTGACATAAAATAGGATAAAAAAGTGGTTGGAATCGTCGCGCGTCGTGGAAAACATTGTTATATTTTATAGTTCATTTTGTCATCCAGTACCAGAAATTGAAGAACATTCAGATCATATTAAAGGTAGGTATCCATCCCATGTTCCTATCCTTTCTCAAATATTTCCCATTCACAAAACTGAATGAAATTCGTTTGTCATTTACAGTCCGCCTTTTTGTTAACACTTCTATCTGTTGACTTTTGTGAAGTAAAAGAGCTGAAACCTTTATTGATACGGGTGGGATTAATCTGGTAGAAATATGGTTGACAGGTCATAAGCCCTGTAAATGCTTAGACTTCCATATTCCCTTTTCAAAAACGTTTTCTCTCTTTGTTACAATAAATTTAGATTTCAATATCTTCCTACGGAGTGAAATCCAGCATGTCTACAAACATTTGAACATACTAAAAAGATAGACTGCTGCCCTAAAAGCCAACATCAGGCGCGTCATTGATGAAATTCATCCACTTTATTGCGACACGGTCATCCAAAATTGGACCTCCAGAATTCAAGAGATTAAACGAAACTGAGATGGACATTTGGCTGACATATTTTAAAAACATAAAATAGTTAAACATGCTTTAGAATAAAAATAAAAGCATGTTAACTTCAATTACCTAATTTATTTTATAACATCTCGAAGATCGAGCGTTACTATTGAAAAACCCTAAGTACTTGGCCATCCATAGTGGCGAGTGTTTCGCGACGCGGCGCGGGCGCGGGCGCGCGCTTACTATGGACACTACACTTTATTTATGCTTTATTAAGTTAGTTCATAACATCTTAAGAACAAATATAAACTTTAAATAATCTTACATTTTTTTATCAAAATTTCTAAATAACATACTTCTTCAAATTAATTTGAAATATTTAAATTTTTTCTATTTCCTTTATTTCTTCAGGTAGCTCATTGTGCAGCTTCAATCCCTTGTACAATGAGTTTTGAGATTCTGTTTTTCTCTTCATTGGTAATCTTATCTTTTTTTTTACCTCTTGTTTCATATGTATGACATTGTTGGTTAAATTAATTAATAAATTTTATTTTTATATAAAATAAATAGAACAAAGTTGTTCTATTTATTTTATTATAATGAATAACCACAAAGTTAGTGCTTCAAATATAAACTTAAATTTGAATTTTTAATTTGAATTTAAAATTTTATTTTTGTTTTTTTTATTCATCCCCTTAATTATTTTATGTATAAAAATTGCCACATTATATAAAAAAAAATGTTTTACTGTGAGCAAGCCAATTTTTTTGTGCATTCTTTCTACATTAGAATAGATATTTCTTTTGTGTATAATCCTCTATAACTTGTTATCATATGTTTGAGTTCACCGTGCTGCAAATGCTCGCCATTATAGCCATGCACTATATATGAGCGTATTTGCCTTAATGGAGCAAATGATCGCGATACGCTGCTATTGTGCATTTACATTCACATAATACAAGGCTAGCACAACGCGAAAGCTTGTCAGTACCGAGGTTTGTAAACAAGTATGGCCAAAGAACACTTCTTTAAACAATTACCACAATTTTTAATAAGATTCCTAAGATGATTTTAAAAGAAAATGTTGACAAAGATTTAAAAAAAAAATTAATTAAATGGTTAATGTGTAACAGCATTATATTGATTATCATTTAATGTCATCTATTTTAATTTTTAAAAATAAATTTTGTGTAAAAATTGGGTTTGATTTTAGTTCTTAATAATGTTTATATTACTTTTTAAATTTATATAATTTCTCTAACACTTCTCTTTGTAAAGGAAAAATAAGAAACCTGCTGACAAGCCGGTTTCGCGGCTTAGTGGGTTTCATTATTTTTCCTTTTATATTTTTCTGTACATGTTTTTACCTTCTTTAAAAAAAAAAATCTAATCTAATACCCGTATGCAGAGACAAAACTTAAGGTGAGGAAAGTGCATTCTAATTTCAAATGCAGAGAATAACCCGAAGGTGAAGACAATAGAATGAGGAAAGTACATTCTAATTTCAAATGCAAAGAATAATTCGAAGGTGAAGACAATAGAATGTACTCTCCTCACCTCAAGGTTTGTCTCTGCATACGGGTATAAGTGTCCTATTTCATATGCAAATTAGATAAGGGTAAGAAGAAGAAGACTAGTGACTAGAGTTAAGTATTCATCACAATAATGAATGAGTTACCTCTTTCTTCTGGCTGTGTATCCAACGGTAAGCTTGGCAAGGCGTGTACGTAACTAAGAAGAGTGAGGGTTATAAGTGCTACAATGGTGTTGTGTGTAATTTGTCTAGAATCCTTGGGGTTGCCATTGCTCTTCATTATCTCCATACAGCAACCGTTTGAAGGTGTTCCGATGGTCCCGCCAAAGACTGCCTAACGGCCGCATGAAGAAACTCCCTCTCTGGAAGAAAATAAACAAACATATTTAATATTTAGTGGTGTGAGAGATGCTGGTGTAAAAGCAATACGTCTGCCATAATTTGTTTACCCAAATGACTAGCACGATTTATTTCCCAATAGTTTATCACTAGCTAAAATTATTGTAATAAAATTAGTCTTACTAAACAGGAGTATATCTTAAAAACCTTCTTCAAAAAGCATTTAACGAGAGGTTATCAAATTTTCTGTTAAGATTCTAAGAAATTGATCCCGTATTTTCTTATTATTCCAAAAAAACAAACAAACAAACCACCACGCCGTTTCTCCGTAAGGGTAGGCAGAGAGGATATAGCGCCACAACACTCTATCTTTGCATACATATCTGGCTTCCTCTGCATTCATACATCTTCTGATGCACGCGCGCCGATTATTCCGACTTTTGACATGTCCATCTTTAAGCATTTGTTGCATTTGGTCATGCCATGCCTTTCTCGGTCATCCTCTATTTCTGCATCCATCTACATTCGCATTGTAAATATTCTTAGCCGTTCTGTCGCTGTCCATTCGTTCTACATGTCCAAACCAGCGCAGAGCTCCTTTCTTGATTTTGTCGGTAATGCTTGTCTCAGCCTTACATAATGTACGGATCTCAACATTTGTGCATCTATCTTACATAATTTTACCACACATTCGCCTGAGAGATCGCATTTCGACAGCATTTTATCCCTGTTTTTTCAAGTCCATACTTCGCTCCCAAACATCAGGGATGGGACCAGGACTCCGTTGTGAACTGCCAATTTTGCCTCTTGTGACAGACATTTATTTGCCCAGGTCGATTTAAGTGTACCGTTTACTCTGTTCCCGGCACTCACCTTCAATATCTTTCTCAGTTATTCCATCTCTAGTGAACATACTTCCCAGATACACAAATTCCTCTACCTGTTTTAGTATATCTCCATTCACAGTGATTTCATATTTAGTCATACTTTCATTTCTTTCAAAAACCATCACATTCGATTTATCGACATTCATCAGCAAATCGCTTCTCTTGCATAGACAAGAATATGCAATACACGGAGCGACCGCTGGAAACATCTATAATTATTTTATACTCACCGGAGGTGGGTTTGATTAAACCCATTGTAAATTATCGATTGTATGAAAAGTATTTTTGATACCTTATTTTCTTAAACTAAATCACGAAAAATTGTACGCAAAACATTACTAAACGTCTTTTCATGATTCAGAGCATATTGCGATGAATAATATTTTTTTTTTTGTATATTTGTGTCCTTTATGATTTACCCAAATATTTGATTTTGTGGGCCAATTTCAGCGAGTTGTAAATAACTCAATATTAGAAAATGGGAATCAAGTTGGGGTAGAATGGAATTCAAACCACGGACCTTTGAGCTGTGAGTCTAATACCCGTATGCAGAGACAAAACTTAAGGTGAGGAAAGTACATTCTAATTTCAAATGCAGAGAATAACCCGAAGTGAAAGACAATATAATGCACTCTCCTCACTTTAAGGTTTGTCTCTGCATACGGGTATAAGACACTACGTCGCGTTGGGGAAACGAGGTTCTATCTGACAAAATATGTTTTTTACATTGAACTTTTATTATATTTATATTTAGACATCGGTTCGATGTGCATCAAAATTTTAAAGAAAAACAAAATCAGTCCTATATGATTACTAAGTTTATTAAGACAAAATTAATAAAAAATATAAGATAAAATAATGTCTTCATTTCAAACTTTCATGTCTCAAAAAATATGAATCCAGATATAACCTTGTTTCCCCAACCCGACGACTAGTCAAGGGATCACAACCCGATTCAAATAATATTATGAAACCCACAAAAATGCCTAAAAGGCGATATTTAAAACTGGGTTTAATTTGACCCAGCACCGCCATCTTGTTTATCAGTTATATGTACATGTTTTTTGAGCCAGCGGGTTTTAAGAGTTAAGCGGAGGCGATTCACATAGTGCTGTATGCTTCCCGAGAGCCTTAACCAGAGACAGTTTCTGCTTGGGAGTAAGAAGCGCAACGTACTCCCAATAATTTCAGATATAATGCATCTAAGAGGATAACAAAAAATCTTTTTTTTCACCTTATCTCATACAATAATATCAAGTACTCGCACGTAGCCCGCCCGCAACATTCCTACCGCACCGACCCGACCGTACTAACATCACCAGAAGTTTCGTTTATGTATGGAAAATACAGTTGTATGGTAAACTTTGTCATATCCGAAACTACGATGATCGGTATGATCACGAATTTACGAAAAAAAAGATTTAGAAGCGTTTTAAAATTAATAAATAAATAAATTAAATAACCGAATGTTTCGAACTCATTCCGAATGAATGAGTTTCACAGGTCGCAGTGACTTCAGAAGCTTGCATAGCACTGACTCCCACCACTAAGAATGAGAAGGAGGTACCTAAGAAACTTCGGTATACAAATATATTTGATTTTGTTCGAATAGTTAAAAGACCCAATTTGCACAAAAAGTGACCGCTAATCAAATTAAGCAATCGAAGGACATCCGATATTAAAAACGAATCACAAAATACATCCAAATACAAATAAACAAATAGAAAAAGTCATTTTATGAGCAAGGTTTCTTAGAAATAATGACATAAAAACGTACTATTACTTTTTGTTTTTTATTATTAACTTAATATACATTTCAATTTCAATTAGACAGTTTTTTGCAGAAACCTGTCTGACGGAAAATTTGTAAATAATCACGGGAAACACAAAATTAATTCATTATTCGTTTGAATTAATAAACGGGTCAACAGGTTATCATTTATCGCACGTTTTAAAAAGGAGCATCATTTATCATAGGTAATAATAAAATAGTTTGTAGTTCATAAGAAAATATTATTTTTATATCGAAAATAAATAATGTGTAATGTAAACGATCTGAAATACTGTGGAATAAATAAATAAAATGATTTGTTTTAAACACTCTAAAAAATTAATATAATAAACAACAATATTTTAAGTTTGTCAAAAATTTTGTAGACAAGGACTGGATTCAACTCCCTGGGGAGTTGTTAACATTAATATAATACAACAGAGATGAATAACATTTAAAAAAAGCTAATAAAGAAGTCTAGGCATCTACAGGGCTTATGACCTGTCTAATATTGTTGATAAATCCACCTGGTCCATGAAGAAGTACAGACATTGAAAAAGTAAAATTTTCAGGCGTTGCCTAGTATGTAGGTGAAATAATTCAATTAGATGAATCTCACCCGCATAAATAAAGGTTTCAGCTCTTTAACTTCACGAACATCAACAGATGAACGAATTGAAGGAATATAGATGTTTAAATATGGGCAGAATGTTACACAGTGTGTAAAGTGGCCACTTAAATCAGCCAATGACATATCATAAGCCCTGTAATTGCCTAGACTTCTACATTACCTTTTTCAAAATGTTCATCATCTCTGTTGTAATATGTTAAAGTAATAAACGGTAAAAAAAACATTGCCTTTAAGCAAAACAACGTAGGATCGCCATTTCGCGCTAGCGCAAGCGTCTATTCTTTTCGTTATCCCATGACTCTTTGTGTGAAACTATTAGCAACTTTCTTGACGGTGTTCGATGAACAAAACGTTAATTCGACATATTGAAATGCGAGTTCAATATCGCAACTAAGTTAACTACTGTATATTTTATTTATTTTCTTGCCTTCTCTTACCCAAGCCACTGCATATTGGCAAGATGTGTAGGGGGGAGTAGAGGATAACACCGTACAGGGCCGATTTTGTACATCAGTTTTTAATTAGAAAAAAGGAAGTTACATTGTTAGTATCTGTCATGCTGGTTCGTTTAGTGTAGTCTCGCATCCTCGCAACGTATTACATCAGTCAGTGGATTTAATGTGATTTCACACTAGCTGTTACAACATTTTAACTGCAGAAAATAAGCCGTAATTACATATCTTTACGAAATTAGTATAATATAAATAAGTATAATATAACATTATTGACGATGTAACACTTAATTGTGTAAGTTTTTATAACTACGGGACTTTGAACGTCAATATACATTTTTGGTTAATTCCGTACACTGTACGGTATTGACCGCCATAACTATTTGTATTGCATTAAGCGGACGTCACTTGATCTCATTGTTCTATTTATCAAAGTTTACTTCAGAACTGCCAATGCGAAGAAAAAACATGAACAGAACGGAACTTATCGTAATAAGTAATGTGTGTAATATGCAAAGAAATTGGTAATAACAAAAATTATGGAACAGGTGTGTCACCCAGAAAGTGGGCTGATGTTTTATGCAATAGTGAGACTTCTGCGAATAATTATTTTTGTGAATTTCGCGAGAATGAATGTTCCGGTATAAAAAAACCATAATAAAGGTTTGATTAATAAAATCGTTTCATCATTTGTAAATTACCTTTAATCGTGCTTTTTTGGGTCTTAAAAGAATGTAAGCAATAAAACAAACGATGTACGGAATTGCACGCAAGTGTCAGATAATTCAGTAATTCCTACTTTTTCAAATTATTTTTTTTTAGGGTTCCACGGTAGTCGCATATAAATACGCTTTGGTCAGATATAATTTAACGAAATTAAGGGTAAATTGGTGTATAAAAGTTAGTCTTGTACCAAATAGATTCCAATAAAATAGCGTTCAAGGTTAGGTGTACGGCATTACCCTCCGCTCCCTTATTAGTTTTGTAATAAGCATTTTACAATGCTTTGATTTATTGTTCATGTTCCAATAATATCATCCCATATACGAAAACATGATTTGCAGTAACTGCAGATGTGCCATCATGTTGTAATTTTTAGAAGAATTTAAGTATCACTACATTTAGTGTGTATGCAATATGAACTTGGCTGTCTGCCAGGAGCCAGGATACTACATTTTACAACTCAATGCCTTTATTGCTCCCTGCCAATTAGGAACAATTTAACTGTGCGCGTGATTCACGCCATTTTTCGTCATACTAGCAGTAGGTAGGTGAAATAATTATCATTCGTCTAATTTTACAAGAAAATTGTTTGACTAAGACGAAATCCCACATATGTACTACATCTATAGAAGAAGAATGCATATGTTAAGATATGGTATACATTTTTACATTTGGCGTCTAAAACGAGCTCATTGAATTTTTTGATTTTCAAGATATTAATGCCATTTTTTTCTCCTGAATGAGTTCGAGAGAATGAAATATTCAAAATGGACATAATGTAGTTGCCTGTCTTATAAAATTGTAAGAAATAAATATGGGGTCTGTAAATATGGTAAAAAAACAGTCAAAAAATCGTTTTCGTCAGTTCAAGAAAGGAGTAAAAAAAAAAAAGTACATAAAGGTACGTTTTTGTTCGTTTTTCTGTGATCGTATGTAAGAATATCGAAAATCTTTTAAAATAAATATCTGAATATATTGTCCAGCAAATAAGGTTTTATTTTCCTTTTAACTTTCCCGTAAAATGCGTTATTTGTCAATGAGCCCATTTTTGTCGTGTACCCTTCATTTACATTTATTTAGTACAGAGAAACAGCCTATAGTGACACACCAGGGGGGCAATTACAAAGGCTATCTTCATCGGTACATACCGAGACGGTTGATCAAATTCAACCAATAAATGACGCCGAAAATTTTCTCCGCGTTCCTTACTTAATTAAAAGTTATCTTCATCGAAGGCATTCATATTTTAAATAGGCTTCTGTGATAAAAAGTGACCACTTTAAAGCGATTATAAACTCCAATATATCCTAATTCAAGCAAAAAAATACGAACTTAAAAATTATTATTGAATGACTGTTGACAATAACCAAGACGGTATGCTTAACTTTCGTCCGTATTTAACAACCGAGGTATTTATTACAAAGCCGGGATTTTTGACATCTCGATAAGCTAGTAAAAAAGGTGAAAAAAATATAATAACAAAATTTGTTTTTATGGTGATAATATTTTTACGGCTAGATGCTCTTATTTATCTAACATGTGGCGTTTTTCTAGTAACGTATTTAAAAAAAAGAAAAACCTTTTTTAAATTTATGTATGAAATCATTTCTTCACAATACCCACATTGACTTTGAAAATACAATTAATTATTCTAAAACCATTTAATATACTTTTATCGGTATTCGTAGTACGTGATATTTTCCTATTGCCTTTGAATATTAAATTTTTCCGATTTAAAATCTCTCATTTTTTGCATATGTAGTCATTACACAGCACCGTAACGCGAGGAAGTTTTTGGCATAGAAGGGTTAAACGAGAACACATTTTCACAGATGATTCCTATTGAGGAATAATAATTTTAGCGTTTAATTTATAGCTTGCTATTTATTGTACTTAATTGGCGTTCTGTGTTGCAATTATCCACCTAAAAGGCTGCCATAACTATTAATTATCCATGGCCTGTAAACATTTTTCACATAATATTATATTCTAGATGAAGTACGCCCCTGTACATGCAAAATATTATGTAAGAGGTACAAAAGCAGAGCCGACAAAATTTTTGATTGACGTGCTGAGCGAAGAATTATTTTGAAGTTGTTAGCCGTGTTTACCGCGGCCTACGCCGCCATTATGATGCATGTTTGGAAGACTCACATGATTTAATAACCTTCAAAAAACCATACTATCCTTTAACTAAAAATATTATTGATTTGATAATGAAATTATAAGAATTAATACCAATTTTACAAGATAATATGGACATTTAGAAAATAAACAATGATAATTTTCAATGGCTTTTCAAAACCTACCTAAATAGCCTTTTAAAGGCATTCATGGTTTGAAATGGACCCAAAAATATTTTAACTGTGTCTAAATCTTGTATATATATGTTAGTAAGAAAGGCACAAATAAACTATGCACAGCAGGCAATTGACGTTGGGTCACACCACATAGACAATGTCAACTCCTTTAAATATTTAGGTACTGAAATGACTTATGATAACAATTATGGTACAGAGATTAAAGCACGGCTATTGGCAGTAAACATATGTTTTTATGGCTTATTTAAACATCTGGGATCCAAATTGCTCACAAAAAAAACAAAGACCATTATTTACAAAACTCTCCTCAGATCGGTCATTGCATATGGTGCCAAATTCTGGGTTATGACCAAAAGAGATAAAAACATGGTATTAGTATTTGAAAGAAAAATATTAAGGAAGATATTTAGTGCTGTCAGCCAAAATGAAGTGTGGAGGAGACGGTTTGATCATGAACTAGAGGCACTATATGGTGAACCCAATATTGCACAATTCATAAAAATAAGAAGATTACAGTGGTTGGGCCATGTGGATAGAATGAATGATAACCGTACTCCAAAAAATATTATTTATACCACCCCGGAAGGCAGACGAAGCAGAGGCAGACCAAAATTAAGATGGCTGGATAATGTGGAAAGTGACATTAGAGCAATTGGCCTGACAAACTGGAAAAGAGCCGCAGGGTGCAGGTAGGAATGGAGACAGATTCTGGAGGAAGCTAGGGCCTACAACAGGCTGTAGTGCCACTGATGATGATGATGATGAAATCTTGGTAGACAAATAAATCATTTGTTTATGTTTAAAGCATTACTCTGTGGTTAAACACTTTGACTAATGTTGGTAAATATTAGTATGTAGCCACTTACCGACTTTTTATATCTACTGGTTTTGAGACGTTCCCGTCTCTTCGTCAGGACACTCACTATACCAACATGCAAACACTAAAATACACTTTCACCTTTACCACGTCTCGAGTACGTTTCGCACGTTTAGAAAGGTACGTCTCGAAACCGGTAGACATAAAAAGTCGGTAAGTGGTTATTTACTAATATTTACTAACATGAGTATTTATTTATTTGTTTATTTATGTTATTCGACAGCCAAAACTAAATACAAATAGGTAAACACGTATAAAGTTTCATCATCATAACGTTCCTGTTCGCACCATGTGGTGCATAGGACACTGAATTGGTATACCAAATGCAGCGCATATTGATCATCTATTACATGAAAGTAAGGTGATCAGTTTAACGCTTTAAGTGCCAGTTTAGGAACAATGAAATACTTCAATATACAATCACCTTTGAGACCGATATTCCATGTCCATTTCTAAGATATTGAAACCGGGACCCCAAGTATGGTAGGTGAACGCGCCAACCACTACCTACTAGGTGGACTTATATCCACTCAATTTCCTTTTTCAGGATTTTTACCTGAAAGCAGCCATTGAGTCAAAAAACACTTGTCTAGGATTCTGGTTATATTATACACACATAATTGTATTCGCCCGGACACGGAGCACAAGTGTAAATCTTTTAAAAATGTATTGTTTGCATAAAAATATCTGCTCGCAATAATTACAGATTCGATACATTTTCGTGCGTTTTCTTACGAGTATGTGAGACCAGTTTTTGTTCAAATCCGTGGTCCAAATACAATTACTTTAATTTGAACGTAATACTTAATACTCATTAGTATTGAAAATAATTTTACTCTGTAAAAAAGATTTTAATGAGCGGGAAAACCTCAATCCATAGATTTGTTTGAGGTCCGGTTTTTTCTGATATGAGTGAGGTTTTTTCATGCAGTGCTTATGTGCGCCTAACTCGCAAATATCCCATGTCCATACCTGATAATTACTATCGTATATTGTAAACAAAAATTTTAGTAACCCAACTTATAATAAACTACAGAGTCGTATTCAGAATATACTTACATTTGAAATAGTCGACTAGGGTCACGGTCTCAGATGTAAAGTTTATAATATTAGCGGAAGAAATGTACCGAATATGGCATATGTCCCAAATATGAGATGACGGTATTTCTCAAAAGCTTAGCAAGAACACCCTCTATAACGCAGTGTACCCACTTCCTTACTGACCGATGAAACCATATTAGTAAACGCCCGGATGCCAGACGCACCACAAACGTCAGAGACAGTATTGCTTTTTTCTGCCTTTCCAAATTGATATTGACGTAAGTTATACTAATTTATTTTTTTTCCTACAAAATTATAAATCTTTTACTGATCGACTATAATATTGTATACATTTCATGTTTCATAATGTTTTGAAGTTAAATTCAATTCGACTTTTTCTGTGAATATATTTGCTTGTTCCTAATATGAGATGCGACCCCAATATGGAGCACTGTCGGAAATTAGGAACTTTGTTTCTAATATGGAATTCTTGTAGAACTAAATTGAGTTATATTTTTTAGGTTGTATCCAGGTTCCAGACTCCTTATGAGACAGAACTGGAAGGCTTGCAAAAGGAAATAGGAATTTTGAGAAAAGGCACAAAATCAACGGCATGGAGTGGATCCAGTGCAAAGCCTGCCTTCATAGGTGCCATATTCAGTGTTCGTCTTCGATAGAATCGATTTCGTATGTAATTATTGCATGCATGATCGGGTTGTGGTTCCGTGGCTAGTGTTTCGGACTCACGGCTCAAAGATCCGTGGTTCGGATCCCACTCTACCCCAACTTGATCCCCTTTTCTAATAGTGAGTTATTTACAACTCGTTGAAAATGGACCTCAAAATGAAATATTTGGGTAAATCATAAAAACGCAAAATTTCTTTAAAAAACATTAATAATTATAAACTCCGTGTATCCCATATTAGGAGCACTCTTTTGAAAATATGTTTTTTCTATTGTTTTACGTTTTGTTTAAAATGATGGCATTTCCATGTTTAAAAAAAAATTATTTCGATGACATTTCATGTTTCAACTGACTTTACTGTGTAATACTTAATAAACAATTTGAATATAATTACTAAGATTTTTCTTCTTTGAGCTATTTCATATTCGGTACATCTCATCTTTAGTAGCTTAGTTTATTAGATTTGTTGGACAATTTTCGTATTCGGGCGGAATGAAGAATACAGGTTCTACAGGAAATTGAATCAGTACCCCGGACAAGTATTTTTGAAGGCTGTTATCAGGTATAAATCTAGAAAAGGGAAATTGAGTAAAGATTAGTCAGCCTCGTGGTTAGAGCGTTTGAAAGGCACGCCGAGGTCCCTCGTTCCATTCCCGGCAGAGTCGACGTGAATTGCTCGTGTAATAGATAGCTTTTCATCGTCCCTGGACTAGATCTAAAGCGTAAGATTGACTTGTTTCATGTATCAGATGATCAAGATGCTCTACAATTTTAATAGCAGTGTGTGTCTAAATTTCGCGTCGCTACGGTAAGCCGTTACAGAAATGGTCATAATTGCCAGGCAATGCCGGGTATACTTTACGTTGTTAATATTATAATTTATTATGTTGATTCTAAATTTCACGTCTGTGCAACTTACCGTTGAAAAGTTAGATTCTGTACCGAGATAGTTCGAGAAAAAATTGGCTCGAAAACAGCTCCGTTGACCTAGAAATCGCATCTAAAATGAGGTGATTTGAAGATTCCACAGAAACAAAAAAAACACAAATAATTTATTTAATAATGTAGTTACCTACGTTTGAATTCGTTCGCTGTATAGAATCGTAATTAGGAATTATTTTTGTTTTTTGTCACCAGGATGTTTTTGCAAATCGCGTAACTATAGTAAGTAGATAGGTATACCTAATTATTGAAGGCGTCAGATTGTCTGGAGCCGGTACTGAAAACCATTTTGTAACTATGTATAATTTATTACGTGTCGTTAAGTTATCACCTCTAAGTATAAAGGAGATCTTGAAATGTTTGTATAATTTGTTTTGAATGGAGAGGAACGCTTGAAGCTAAGTGGACAGCTAAACTTTACAAATGTAGGTATATAATATATTGATTTGCACAAAATGTCTCTTTGTTATTTTGACAAAGGTTTTTTTTACACCCATTTGAGGTGAATTGTTTTTATAACAGAAAAATAAAACAATTGAACAAATATTATAAGGTAAAATATCAAAACAAACCATGCAAAAACATTTATTTTATTCTTACAATGCTTCAAATATTACGTTTTAATACGGTGAAAATTGTTACATTCTGGTAAATCTAAAATATTTTTAAAGTGTTTATTTACTATCTAATATTTATATATATATACTTGTAATGCCGTGTTAAATAGACTTCATGAACTCGGCAATAGTTATTCCCACGTATCTGATATATTTAGTGAAGGGTATTGTTCCTATAGAACAAACCTTTTGAACTTTTTCAAAGATGGTGAATGGTTATTATATTTATTTATTCATGCATTTCATAATATATTTATTTATTTATATACGGCCTTTCTGCCATTTACATATATGTGGTATAAAGAGTGCTTAAAAATAAAAATATTAAAAAAAAATCGAGTATGAAATATTAATATACTCGTACTGTACACATTATTAATTACTTGAAATACATATATATTTTAAAGAAATTATACAATAACAAAATACATTAATCAATCAAACTCCAACCCACTATTCCAACCCAATCTTCTGAAGATGATTTGTTCTTTTTGATAAAAATATGTTGGTCACTTTATTTCTTAAGTTAGGCAGAGATATATGTATATACATATATAGTTGTTTGTTCACTTTGCCTAGCTGTGTGAAACAGTACTTATGATTTTCTTGTTGTTTTACTGTAGAATGTTTTATTATTTAAATTTTGTACTGAATATGCTAAAAAAATTTTTAGGTTAATTTTAAAAATATAAATCTTGTATAATTTTTAGTTTATTTATTTTTTATAAATCTTGGGTATAAGGAAATTCATGTTTTTTAAAAAAAAAAAAAAAATATTAAGCCAAATATGTTAATATTATAAATGTTTGTAAAAGGCAGATTTGCCGTTTATGTTAATAAAATAAAATAAATAAAATATCTATCCATATATATAAAAGGCAATGTTCGAATGGTTCTCCTCGATGGACTCGATAACTACCAGACCGATTTACGTGCGGTTTTCAGATAAATGTACGTCTTTGCCGCGAGAAGGTTTATAACTCATAAAATCTTCCATTTATTAAGCACAAAAAAAGTTAGGAGCGTAAATGTTTTTTTTATCCATCACCAGGGTTGAATTCGCCGAGAATGCGAATACAAAAAAATGGACGGAGCTTATTTTTCAAAAAGCTGGTCTTCGAATGTTTACAAAAAAAAATAGTTTTTTTATGGATCCCAGTCAGATTATTTTATTGAATTCCTTATAATTTCTACCCATTTATTCCTTTTTACTGGATTTTTGGTTAAAGTAAAATAATATCAACTGATATTTCATACATTTTTGAAAATCGCATTCCTGACTCAAGTGCATCCCTGAGCAGAGTTTGACATTTGCTAAAAGAATTTTTTATTTGAAAATAATTGATTATTTTATGTTTTGAAATTCAAACATAAACAAGAAATTAGGTACCTACTTAAATTCAGTATTAATTTGAATATCTATTATTTTTGGATTTGGAATTTAATCATAAACAAATACGTAGATACTTACTTACCAACGATAGTAAGTTTCAACATATTTTTTACGTTTATCCGAACGGTTTTTACTAAATATTTTTTAGCAAAGTTTTGTGTGTACACTTAATTATATTTAATCTTAAGAGGAAACGCGGTCCAACTTTTCTTCATACAAACGTATTCACGTATTTTCTCTCTGAATTATGGAATTAGAGAAATGTTTTTTTAATCAATAACAACAGTGACAAACTATCACGCCGTTTCCCCGTAAGGGTAGAGAGAGAGGATAGAACGTCACATCACTCTATCTTTGCATTCAGATCTCGCTTCCTCTACATTCATCGATCTTCTCATGCACGTGCGCCTATTATTCAGACTTTGCCAAATATATCTTTAAGTATTTGTTGGATTTGGTCATGCCATGTCTTTCTCGGTCTTCCTATTTTTCTGCATCAATGAACATTCGCATTGTAAATACTTTTAGCCGTCCTTTCGTTGTCCATTCGCTCTACATGTCCAAACCAGCGCAGAGCTCTTTTTTACACATTATAGATATTTAAAATTGGCGTGTCTCTATATTGTTTCGTTTTTTAAAAAAATGTTTATTATGGGAACTAGAACCACCCAAACCCGTAAAAAGGCACAGTTTTATCTGCTGTCTTCAGGCGCACGGTGCAGTTTTATTCTGATAATCTGTCTAAAAATATAACAAAAACTGTTTAGTTTTGAGGTGCGGAAAAAGTCTATTTTGTCTATTCTAACAAAAGATCTGACATTCAGTTGTCTTTTTCGCACAGTATCAGGGAGGCGTCTGCAAGACAGTGACAGGAAAACAATGTTCGAACACTTATTTATCAAAATTCTCTGTCCTCACAATTTATCTAAACCGAAACACAAAAATAATGGACTAAATACAAAATATCAAAATTACGATTGTGTTCATTGAATCTATTTAGCAAGAACTAGCAATAGCAAAGCATTGCCGGGTTCAGCTTGTATATATATATATATATATATATTTAATAAGTATTTAAGATAAGTTCTGGATTATATCGTCACAGGATCTACACACATACTTAAAGATACTTATTTTATTATTTATTTATTTATTATTTTATTTTATTAACATACACGGCATAATTGCCTTTTACAAATTTATAATATAAACATATAAGGTTTGATATTTTTTAAACTACATATTTGCACTCAAAACTAAGGAACAATAATCAAGCCTAAAAATTATATAACATAATATTAAAAAAAAAAAAAAAAGTTTAAATAAAACAAAAGTTTGAAATAAAAAGTATACGAGAACTTTAAAAATTAATATAAAAAGTAAATCAAATTTTAAACATAATAAGGTTTATAATAAAAATATATATAAAAAAAAAAAACAGAAAATCATATATGAAGTAACTACATTAAATATGATTACTGCTCATCTTTGAAAAAGGTTTATAAGGTTTGTTCTATAAGAACAATACCCCACATTAAATATATCCGATATGTGGGAACAACTATTGCCGAGTTCATGAAGTCGGCTTAATACGGCATTACAATTATATACTGTGCGTGAGTTACTGCAAAACGGTGGCACCCGCCTAGTTATCCTTCCAGGCACCCTGAAGTTGACGAGTGACAAAAGTTCTGGGCAATCCCATATAGAATGGGATAGTTTATAGTTTTATAAACATAATATAAAACTTCCCAGAATTGAAAATATTAGAAGTTCAAACATTTATAGAAGGCTGAATGTTACACAGCTTATAAAGCAAATACTCAAATACAAAAATGATACTTTTATAATGATTCGTATAATTAAGGCGGTTAGATAAAAAATTGCTCCAAGAAAAAAATTACGCTCAAGGGATCTGTTTTTTTTGTTGTATAAATCGAAAAGCAATAATCTAATCAACGAGGTTTACACTTTTCTGCTACATCCACACTTACTCGTACACCTAATTTATGATACCTGATAGTCACAGTTAATTTGCTATACCATCGTTTGTTTTCCGGTTGTAATATTAACAATGTAAACCAATTTCGATAAAGTGTAGACTGTTAATTATAAAACTAACAAAACTTTTATACTCGCATATCTTTATACATTATCTACTGACGTCATTAACCCGTAGAAGTTCTACATAAGATAGCTTTATATGTAGGTATATGTAGTATATATTTCATATTATGTACATTGTTATTCGGCTACGCCCTTAGAGTAGTAACCCAATAGAGTCGCCCATACGGAGAAAAACAATTCTATGATTATTGACCACGAACTTAGCTACAGATTACAACAAAACAACGGACCGTAGGTACGTGCCTTGAGAATTGCGAGCGCAAACCGAAACCGTCTATTACACGTAAGTTGTTAAACTAAAAATCAAAACTAAAGCCAAACCAAAAATTTGAAACGGCATTGTTCTATGCAATAGAGCTTAAAGGCTTCTCTAGAGAATTTTAACTCTGAGGTTAGACCAAATTTTAAGCATTTTCTCTCTCGTTTTTCACATGTAAAGTTCGTATTTTAATAAAATTATCGCTGTTTTTATTTATCATACTGTTTTTTATTATGTTATCTAACTATCGTGTTCAAAATGACAAACTCTAAAAATACATATTTTTTTATGTGTTTTCAACAGGGATGGTTTAGGAATTAAAATATTTTTACATCCATAAGTAGATTTGTTTTCGGTAACAAATGAGCCATAAAATGGACATGGGGGTGCTTCATGACATACTTAGTGGACGCCTTGATAGTCCAGCTCTTTTGTCGGAGTTATCATTAAATGTCCCCAGCTACCGCACCCGTCACACGTCGAGCTCTCTATTTCATCTGCCAGCAGTTCGTACGAACTATGCCCAGAACTCTCCACTTATACGTTTTGTTAGTGAATATAATTTGAACTTTCCCCTTATTGATCCATTTGATTGTAAAAAAATAACATTTAAAATGTGCGTCTTAAAACATACTTTTTTGTCTTATACTTAGTTTCAATAATAAAGTCTTATTTTATCTTATTTTATTTTATTTTATTATATTTTATCTCTAATTCTTAATATTTTAAATATATTTATATTTTTGACACTTGACACTTGTGCAATATTTACACACATGTCCACCCTCATTCCAATATAACACCCACCCTCTCACTTACTTACTCTCACACAAACACACTAGTATGTATTGTACGTGTATTTAATGTATTTCTGTAGATATCTGTCATTGGTTTTATTCTCTGTATATTTTATTTGTTGTATTTTTGTTAAATGTATTACTGTTGATATCCCCAATAAATAAATAAAAAAAAAAAAAAATTAGTTAGTAAAATGTTGACTGTTTATGCCTAAGTATTTTTCAAAGAAGACTTTTTTGTCTTCGTCAATTTAACCTCTAACGTATTCTCAAAGCAATAAATAAATAACGCAAGTAATTTTACAAATCGCTAAGCATTTAGCGATTAAAAAAATTATTTGTATGCGTCAAATAAACCATCTGACCAAGGCCAAATATAGGTTTTTATCAGGAATCACCACAAAAAGCATTTTACAAAGCAAAAATTAATTGATAAATGAATCAATAATTACTATAAAATAAAATATTGAATTTATAACTTGTACTTACCTAGGCGCCTTACTCATAAACTCGGAGTAAAGTTACGCCCAAGTATAGTGGTATAATTTGGATGGGAATACCATAACGTAACTTTATGCCGAGTTTATGAGAGGCCCCTAGTTTTGTAAAGCCCATTTTAGGAATAAACATGGGAATTTTGATTTGAACTTTACAAAGATAGAAAAAAGGCAATATCAACTAATTATCAATTTAAAATGTAAACTGATCATCAATATTCACTTGAAATCATATAAAGCCTCTTTTGGTCAAATAATATTTTTTAATATAGTTCAAGCATGTAGGTATTTACGATTTATAGATTAATAAAATAATGTGTTTCTTTGAAACTTTTTTCTGACTAAATCAATTAGGATAATTATTTGAGTTATTTGCTGTGTTCACTTTTTATTACTGTGCAACCAATCTTTATTTGTATATTAATTGTATTTGATCACATGAGTTATAAATGACTTGAAATATATTCTCAAAAGACAAATTCTAACTCCATTTCATAAATAGCAACTAAATGGAACACACCTATTGAAATAAAATAGATAAGCTTTGCATGTTCATAATAAGCAAGGAAAAAGTAGACAATTATCATTTAAAAAAACTACAAATATGTAGCTTAACAATAGCCATTCCAATTACTCTCTTTAATCCGGTAAAACCGTGTAAAACGTATTTTAATGCATATTTATGAATTTAATCACACTAAAAATAATATTCTTTAATGTGGAAATATACAACTTTAGAAACTGAATGAGGAAAAAACTTGGATGAATATTTTTCAATTGATCGTCAAATTGTATATTTAATTCATTAATAATGCAAATATACTCGTATATTAGTGGAATTAAACTACGATCATACCAGTTTATTGTATTACCTTGAAAAAAATCACACTATAGTGGATTAAATAAAAAAGTTTCATAACTTTGAAACAAGGAGATTTTTACAAGGTAACTTGTTATTAGCAGTGATCCAAATAAATGATCAATAGCCCTGTAAATGTAGATTCCTATATTTCTCAAAAAAGTTTCTCTATCAATCTTAAAAAAAGTCGCTATCTCTAAATAAGCATTGTCTTGCTTTAAACTTGCCTGAAAAGGTTAATTTACAATCCAAACATTTTGGAGCGCATAAAATTATATGTACCGAGAAACTATTGAAGAGCTAGGCAACACAGACCATTTGTTCTTCCAGAATGCAGGACCGTGGTTGATGCCTGTGGGGAGATTGATTGGTCTGTTGAAACAGCCTACCGAGAGAGGTGGATCTTTTCCATGCTGTGCTTACCAGTTTTAAACCTTTCCTCTATAACTATATAAGTATCATAGTGTGTATTAGTGACTTATTCGTCTTTGTTTACTATTGTTTTTATGAACTTAATTATTTATTGTGCTATTTTTATCATGTTTTTGTAGTGACCTAATTATATAATCTACGTACATTAAATTGGCATTAGTGTTGTATTGTACATTTAAATAAATAAATCAGAGAAGTGAATTCAACGCCATCTTACAAAGGTTTGGTTCAAAATATCGCTTTAGATTCATTATTATTTTCACAAATATGATTGGTTATCCTGGATTCAGTAGTCAGTAGACAAGAACACATAATTTTGTCAATAGTAGAAGTTAAATAAATTGAGTTATTTAAGAAGGATAATTTTAGTTGTAAAACATTATTCAACAATTAAAACACAGCTAATAAAAGACTACCCGGAAAAACAAATATTCCTCGAAATCAGTTTTTCGCATTTCCTAAAACCTGGATTTGTACCTTTAATCTATTAACCTTTCCACAATCAATATGCAACTTGACACCCACAACATAAAATTAATATTTACTATTCAAGACGGGTCTTGTCTGCCAGCTTTTGAGGTTAATGAACATCACATGACCTACCACAAGAAAATGTTGATGCACGTAGTAATATGAAACAATTCAATATATTCTAAGTATTTTCCTTGTAATAGGTTCTGTTTGTATTGATAATACAAATATTATCCGTGAACCACATTGACTCACCGTACACTATCATTACTAATAAACACTTTATGGCGTTATTTACAAAGTACTTTAATCGTTGCCAATCATTGCATAAACAATAATGGAGACGGCATTGTCGCGGGCTCCGGATCAGTGGTCCCATTCCGAACCCCGCTCTACCACAACTTAATTCCCGTTTTCAAACACGGTTATTTACATGAAACTGAAAACAGTTTCAAGATTAAAATATTTATTCTATGATTAGCCGGTTTTATTTTTGCTGATATGTAAACAAACAAAAACTAATAGAAAATATTTTTTTTCAGATTCAGTGCCGACAAAATCGGCGTATATTTTAGTTGAGTACAGCTTTATTCTTACAAAGAGGAAAAAAAATAATTAAGTTGAAAATGTGCATAACTGTAAGTGTGGTTGATAACTATCTCACTAGGTATGCCTGTTCTGGGCCCCGATTACAATGGGAAGTTAACAGAGCTATCTTCGACTGTCTATAAAGAAAAAATCGATATTTGTGTACGAAAATGAGTATATTTGCATAAATATTTAAAGTATCTTCGTCGGTAATTATAATTGAACATGTTTAGAAGAAAAAAAATTACGCCTATTCTGCTTTTCTTGCACAAAACTTAATTTTACTTTGTAGATAAAATTGAAGATAAATGTTAACTTTCCATTGTAATCGGGGCCCTGAGATAGCTAGCAATAGGACATTATCACTCGGGAGGAATATCGGATTTAACCTACTCTACAAATAAAAGATTTTTTGAAGATTCTCCTAGTGTTTATACAAACCATTATAATGAATATTTTCTTTCATTATTTTCGTTTCGAAAATAAGGTCTTTCGAAAACGATCGTTTCTCAAGTTGGTATTAAATTTTGTCACAGGAGTTCACGAGTAATGCATTTATTTTAATGTTGATAATGCCACAGGCCACAGATAGAAATATAAGGAGAGTTGTCTATGCATTTATCTTAAGCCCCCCCTTATCCATTCCACACTCCAGTTCCAGGCCCCAGACGGATGAAAGTGAAAACGGATTACATCTTACATCTCTTTTATTATTTTATGGCTTTCAACTTCTTCTAAATATTAATTTATTATGATAATGATAAATTGAATTATCAATTTATCATGAAAATTATAAATCACAACTCGTAGCGTTTGATAAGTGACAGGACGCCGAAAATGTAAACAAACGACACAGAAAAAGGAAGCTATCTACAATACTCTATGAAATCCATAGACATTGATGAAAACAATCTGATGACGTCACAAAACATCCGAAGACGTCATACTTAATGACGTCACGAATTGTTTGTTTTTGGTATTATTCAAATTTAAAAAAAATCTTATTTCTTAACAGATTTTAATAAAAATAGTACCGATCGGTTTGTGATTTTTTTAGATTAGTTTTAATAAACTGCTAATGCAAATAAAAAATCCATGATAATTGGCCATTATTCCTCAGTTATTTTTTTTAAATCATTATTTTTATAATAATGTTATAAAAGTACAGAAATAAACTATTCTGATTAATGTTATTGTTTTGTTTATGATGAAATAGATAAATACCGCATCGTACGAAAAATGCAATGTAAATTATTTTTTACATGGTTGATAGTACATCATTTTAATTTTATTACTTTCTCACGTTAAATGCGTACCAGCCACACAAATATAAAAGTAGTTTTTCTTCAAGTAGGTAATATAAAAATGTGACTTTGGGTTTTTTATTATAATTTAAAAAAAATTATTATTGCCGATAGTCAAGGAAAGTTTAAAAAAAAAAACTATTGTTGTATGATAAATGAAGGTTTACTCAGTTAGGTGAATGTGGCGTAACATCATAGTTACACCGCATTCCATGCTAACACGATACAAAACAAATAATTTGATGTTGACAGTAAAGTTATGTAGAAGAAAAATCCAGTTTCTTTGTGGGTCATTAATTATTTTAATTAAATCAATCTGACGTTATATTCTTGATTTGTGATTCAGATACGGGTTTTTATACGAAATCTGACCTTAAAATAATCCACCTCTTTGAATTGCAAATTATATCAAATTAAAGTAGAATATTACAACATTTTCAACATTAAAAATATATAATAATGAACGCTAGATAATCTGAGAAATTCATTAATAATATTAAAGAATAATATTATATTTGCCATATTATGGCAATTAAGGCACAAATTTGAGGTTTTTAAAATATATCGATTTATTCATATTTAAAACCCGAAGTTAATTAAACCAAAGCTCAGATTAGATTACTCCCAGATGCATCTGTCTGCATTATATATATACATATATATATATATATATTTGTATATTTATGTGCATGTGTGTATATGTGCATTTATCTGTAGGTGTATGTATATTTATTAAAGCATCACAAGTGCCCGACTTAAGACGAAAATTCTAGCAAATAAGGCATCTCACAGGCATGGGTTATTCCTGGTTGTGTAACTAAAAGATGTATTTTCGTATTCAATAAATTATTTACGTATTCTGTTGTGATTAAATAAATGAATAAAATAATAGCGTGTGTAAAATACATATGTATTTTAAATGTCGCTAGAGCGTTTGCCTACCATACGAGAGGCCTCGAGTTCGATTCCCGACACGGTTAACATAAAATATTTATTTGGAAAGGTGTTTTCACAAAACAATATTTCATAGTCACTGGACTGGCACCTGAAGCGTAAGACTTATCATTTTACAAAAATGATCGAGATACGCTGCAGTTGGTGTGCCGATGCAGTGCCCTATGCACAATTAGATGCCGGAAGGGAATGATGATTATAAAGATATAGTTATTTTTAGGTATTTTGTATGTGCATTAAAAGTACACACAGAGATACCTAATCTGTTAAATTTACCAAAATAATAAATAATATATTCAAGTAAAATACGTAAGTAAATAAAAACGATTTTTATTCGGACATAAAGAACACTTAAGCACATACTTCATACTAATAACAAATACTATGTAACAACATATTTTAATATTTTTATATTCTACCTGTGTATGATGGTGATTGTATTGTGAGAGGCGCTAATAACGTGTTTTTACACGCAGGGGCAGGAAGCATTGTAAACAGAACAGTAAGTAACATAATACCACGCAATAAAAATATGTTCTTTCAAACTAAAGTAGCATAAATAATAATCTACTTTAAATATAAATAGATGCAAGATGACGTTTAGTGTGATAGGTACGTATTTTGTATCATAGAACGCCACCATAACATTGAACCAAGGCATTTTAATGCCTTGTCAAAAATGAATAGATTGAATCTAACAATGTTTGAATATGTCCAAATGCTTGCAGACTGGCTGGATTTTCTCCCTAGGGAGTTGTTCATATTTTAATTTTGTTTCAACAGAGAAGGAAAACATTTTTGAGAAGGATATATGGAAGTCTAAGCATTTACAGGGCTTATGACCTGTAATTGACTGGTTTAAGTGGCCACTTTACACACTGTGTAACATTTACCATTTTGCCCATGTTTGAACATCCACATTTTCTCAAATCTTCAATCTGTTGACTTTTTGCGACGATTTTGCTCGGCACTAATTCCAATTTTACTCAGGTTTAAATGGGTGTTCACTGAGATGGTCCCATTGCGTTAGTCTGATGGAATGAAAAAAAACATGCAAGCCATACAGATAAACACTTAAATTATTAGCTAAAAAATGCTATTTTTTTGGTAAAAGTCTTAAAAATTAAATTAAGCAGTGGTTTCTCAGAACTCATGAGCATCATATCCTAGGGCCAAAAACATAATCATCTGATATTACGTATTATTACATCAAACCCTGTTCAGCGAGACTAGATAAAAAATAATGTTAAACATTCTCGCCGTTGATAAAATAAATTATTGAATATAGGTGGTGTTTCATAGGCCGAGGTTTTATATGTAAATCAAAAAGTTGTCTAAAAAAAATGACGCTATTGATAAAGGCATTTCGGGAGCATAATACTTATTTAATTATTTTATTACCAGATACCTGAAAATATAATAAACCGTTGAAAAATTGCATAAACAAAATAACTACACGTTTTGTGTGGTTACTAAACAAATAAAAAGGAAAATTAAACCAGAAAAGAGGTTTTGTGAGACTGTGTCAAATGCACAAATACAGGAATAGAAGAATCCGAAGAGCAAAAATAATTTATCTACCTCGAATCCAAAGAGTGATCGGTAGTGTACAGCATAGCAACAGTAGTGTTTATAAAAGAGCAAGGGCAGGGGCTGTCTATAAAAACGTTTTCTACATAAAATAATAAAAATATCAATATTTTTCAATCATCATATAAGTATTTAAGGTTTTAAACACTATAATTTTCAGTTATTTATATCATACACAAGCAAAATGGATCAAATCCAAAATCATTGTTTTTTTTTGTACGGCGTAGAGCCTATTTAAATTGGGGCAGAATCATGTTTGAAAAACCGTCAAATGGTCTCATTTTTGCTTAAGCCTTAAAAAAAATTTATTCGTGGTGCAAGAATAAACGTAATTGTTTGCAGTTTTATAAAACCGCGAAAAGAAGTTTGGTCATTTAACGATTTCACACATACTTTTGATTCGTTTTTATTTTTTATTTTTTAAAACTTTTTGTATAAAATGTTATTTGTACATTGGCGGGCTTATTGACAAATGGCAATTTCTTCCAACCAACCAATAATCTAATTTATCTGCACCCCAAAAGTCTCACAAATCTGTATCTTAATGCTGATTTTTATAACCTTAACTTTTCCACTAACCCATTTTAAACTACCAAATTGAAATAACAAACAATAGGTTTTGAGTATATTTATGATGTTGAAGTAAGAAAGAATCAGCAAACAACCTAGAGCGACCACCAGCACGTTTGATAGCAAATAATATTTATAATACTGCTAGTCGCCAAAATTAAACCTAATCCTTTTTGTGTATGGAAACAAAGATATGGTAATTTTATAAAATTTATAAATATTTATAAATAGAGCGGATGTACGACAATGTCTTAACATACTGCCTGACATAGGTCACTTCGACATTATTTTTAGATAGTTCTATCGATATTTATACATTGTGGTGTGCTACTTTTTTATTGTTTATTATGTTAATTATAATTAGGTTAATTGGATTAATTACGTTCTTTTATTGTTATTATTATGTTAACCTTGTTAAATAGCTAATCTTAGGCATGTTTCACATTTTGTAAAATGTTTCCCTCGGCACGGGACACCCTACCCCAGTGAGGAACATTATTATGTATAACAAAAAATACAAACAGTGTAAAAATATAAACAAATAAATGTTTTTTGATTTTTTGTAAGATTGAAAAGCAACCAACCCCCCTCATTTGTCACTGGAGGTCTTGGGCACGCAAGAATTCATAATTTTCCAAATTCTTCACATTCTTTCTTTTTTTTCTCTTATTTGTATAAAACTGTAAACGTTTGTGTTTGTTGTTTCGTAACTGTTTGTTGGAACGCTGCGAACATGAACACAAGACGACGCGCGCTACGAGCGAGTTGACGAAAAATATTATTTCTTTTGTACCAAGATGTATTGGAATTGTTGGATGACGAACTGACTAATAACTTGAAAAATATCGAGTGAAGCCCGGCATTTTCATAGCAGCAACAATCGCCTCCACTGCGTTTTCTCTTCACTGTTTGTCCCTATAAGTTGGGCAATCACCATTGTCCTGCGGAGTTAGCCTGCCCGTTTATCTCTAGGACGATGTCTCGGTCCATTGTCCTGTCCTTCAAATTTTTGTTCACACGAGGACAATAGATCCGACGCAGGGACAGAAAAATATTATCTTGCCCTCGTGTGAACGGTACTTGGCAGTTGGAATCGCTTTTAGGTTCTAACAAATCGGAGGAAAGGGAAAAAATCGGTCGTGTTTAAGGCCCTGTTAAATTTTGGCATAATACTTTATTTTTACAACGTGTGCGATTTGCGAATGAGATCAAGGCCTATCCTTTATTAAACGACACAGTTTACGATTAATTCCACTGTTATGGAGGCATGGGGTAAATTTTATGAATCATCGTCATTTTAATCAAGAAACACATTCCACCGTCACCACACAACGTGGCGTTGAATTAAATTAGCAAAATGTTCAGAAAACCTGTTTAGTAAATTATTAACACGTATTACTTTGATACTGTGCAAGTATAACTTTTATAATGGGGTCTTCCCATACTGAATGACGTATTTGGTGATTTGGTAAAAAATACGGCATCGTAATAAAAACCAATGGTCTTTTTGCTACACTTAATTACATTACGGATATTATGGTTTATTTTGGCGTGTTTTTTCCTTTCTCTATATACATATTTTTTCCATACTCTATTTACACGTTTTCAACCTATGAAGTAATTAGGTTCCACCTAAAATCGGATTTTTTAAATGTTGTAATTTTTTAAATAATTAAATAATTTCATCAAATATTCCCAAAGAGATATTTGAAAAAAAGCATTTGGGGACATGCAGATGACAGTATTTATTTACAGACGTATTTATATTGAAAACTTTAATATTGTTTACAAAAGTAGAATAAAAATTATGATATTATAAATCAACAACTTATCGCTAAAAATAAATATTATTACAAATTTACCTATATTCTAACCTATTGTGAGGATGACAAAGTAAATATTATATTTAATACAAGGCAAAAAGCATGAGGTATTAATTCTTAAAGCCCGCTGGCTCAAAAAAGACGTGCGTGGCGGAGTTGGGTCAAATTAGACCCAGTTTTAAATATCGCCTTTCAGGCATTTTTGTGGGTTTTATAATATTGTTATTTCATAGCAATATGCTATGAATCATGGAAAGACGTGTAGTAATGTTTTGCGTACAATTTTTCATGATTTAGTTAAGGAAAATAAGGTGTAAAAAATACTTTTCACATGATCGATCATTTACAATAAGTCTAATCGGACCCATCTCGGGTAGATTAAGAGTTACATAAATGTAATAACTACAGCTTAAAAGTATGTGACAAGGTATTAAAAATTACCTATAACTACATTTATATTTTACACTTATTTACATTTATAAAATCTTCTAAGGGCAACTTTGGTTTTTATGCCCCAATGTCCAGAATGTGTAGATTAGTCAATTCATCAGACGACTTGGAATTTTTTGGAATAGATCTTTCGGCTTTTCGTAGATCTCTTCGCGACTAAACAGTGTGGGATGAATTTGGATTGGCATGATTTAGCTCAAAGTTTTTGGTCTTTCGTTTTTTTTAATATATTGTATACTATTATTGTTTTGCCCTTGTTTGTCTTTGCTAAATAGTTTAATGTTCTTTTTGTTCAGTTTCTTGCATTTATGTTTCTTCGTGTAACTGTTGTAATTGGCTTAGGCCGTTTATATATATATAATAAATAAATAAATAATACAAATTAAAATATTAATAAAATGTTTCAAAAAATTACAAAATATGCATAATAGCAAATATACATTACAAGCTAAAAAGGTAAAAGAATGATTTCAAAATTATCAATACAAAATACCGTGGGTATACTGGAAAAAAGCTTTAACTCTCAAATCCCTGTTTTTTGTTCCAATTTTACTCCTTTATCTCTTATTTAAATATAATAAGATGTAAAGTACTCGTTTAAGAACATGTTTTTAATTTTTCCGTTTCTTAATTTTATTTTGAGTAAATATTAAGTTATTTAAAACTTTAAGTCTGAATAAAATACCAGGTATACGATTTATTTTTAAAACTACAGATATATGAAATTTAATATAACTTAGTGTACTTTTCCAGTTTGAAGAATGTTAAAAAACTTTACGAAATTGCATCATTAATTGAAATCTGCATATTTTCGAGTTAACGTTTTTTGCCAGTATACCCACGATTACAATCTATAAAATAATAATAAAAAATATGAAAAAGTTCAAAAAGTACACGTAGGGTGGGGTGAAAAGTGCCATTTTTCACATTGGATTAAATAATTCGAGCGCTCGTGCGTTTAGATAAATTTTAAGATTACCAACTTGTTATTACTTTATTGCAGCACAGTTTGTATTCAAAATAATGAAGTTGCTCCCTGGGGTAAACAAAATAATGGCATTTTTCTTGAGGAAATCGGATGGCACTTTTTACCCCGTTGACGGGGTGAAAAGTTCCGGAATGCGGGGTGAAAAGTGCCATACAAATATACAATACATAGAAATAAATAAACAATTTACATTAAGAACAAAAATAATCCTTCCATTTCTAAAAGAATTCAAAATAAATAACATGCATTAATCGTCATCAGAATCATAATTTTGACAAACAAAAGTAGAAGATTTCCTGGTAATGCATTTTTCGTTGGCCCATTATTTACATAAAATACACTGCATTCATTATTTTTCTGGCAAACTCTAAGGATCTAAGCAAAATTAAAGGAATTTAGACGCGAGGTCAATGGTGCCAAATGCCACTTTTCACCCCAAGGGATACTGCAAATTAAAAAAATTATTTAAAATAAAAATTGTCTCAATTTGAAGTCTTCAAAGTAGTAATGGTTTGAAAATAACTAAAGAAGTTGTCCGAGTAAACTAACATGATTGGAAAATATCTTAAAAGTTGCATCCTATCCAAAAGTCTTCGCGATCTGAAAAAAATATGTTTTGGGGGAAAAAACTTCAACACGCAGGTGTGACCGTTAGGATCGACTAACGGCGACGGCGACTGAATCAAAATTTGAGTCTGCGCTTGTTGCTGCGCTAGGAAACGTGCGCTTCAAAAGTGCACGTTGGTCAAAATACACCAGGTGGCTCTTCTTGCCCGCGCCACTTTGAAAAATGTTTGTACATAATACAAGCTAAAAGAATATGGGATAAAATTACATATGTTATAAACATTACAGTTAAAAAATAATGAAGAAGAAGTTTTTTAAATTAACAAAACAAATAAAATAAATAATTCTCCAAGACAAAAGCCACTTTCAGGAGAAGTGTACAAGTTTGGATTTTGTCTAAAGGAGACCATTGCAAGAGATTGCAGAGAGATATTGCATAGCTTTATATACTATTAAGCGTGTTATCCAGATGCCCTTTAAAATATATGTATGTTTATGTAATAATTTTTAATTGGTGCTATTATTTATTTATGTACTTGCTTCCACTTTACATTATGTTGTATCCCTACTCAACACAGGGCTCTTGGCCTCATAGAGTTAGGGATACGTTATTATAATTTTTTGTAATATATATTTTACACAAGTCTTAGACATAATATACGAACATTAATTTGTAAGTCGAAACATCTCTAAAATCCACTAAAAAAACAATCAAATATTTTTAAGCTAAACGAATCTTGAACTTACGCGCGCGTTTATCCTAAATCTCGCCTTTTTGTTCGCCAATCATAAACGCCCGTAATTACAACATTACGCAACAAACATCTCCGTCGTAGGATATATTATAAGTGTGACGTCATAATTTTAACCAAATTCAAACGGGAATTTCGAAATCGTATTTTAAAAAAAATGGTAGTGCCTTTAAAAAAATGTATATTAAAAGATAAGTTCTAACTCTGACACATATTTTTAAAGGTTTGTTCAAATAAAATTTTATTTAATCAAAACGTAACTTTTCACAAAATTGAAAAAGCTTTTTAATGTGATTTCCTCACATTTTACTTAGCATAGAATGAAACTTTTGCTGTGTAAATGGCAATTATTCGACTAGAAAGAACAGTTTTTAAAACCTTGAAACCGAAATTATGCAAAACTCAGACGTGTTTAACGCCCACACAACAACAACCGAGTGTGAAGTATGTTTCTGTACATATTGATTTATTTAACACTATATGGTTTATGCTTAAGGGCGGGTATGTTGCTTTCAGGAAATTTCTTCCTTTCTACCCATTTTTATATTTATTCATTTTTTAAAAAACGTTACACATTCATTAGTTGATTACAAAGACACAGTTTATAGTGACACATCCAGGAACAAACTATGCCTGTGAACCTGCACAATGAACAATTTTACTTCATGGGCCTATTTCTTTTAATTAAACATTTAAAGGAAAACATTTAAACTTAAAAATACATACGAGACGGGTGTATCTCGGGTCGATTCCGCTTTTCAGGATTTTTTACATAAGGTAGCCATCGAGTCGAAAACACTCATGTCTATACAACTGCATTTTTCATCCTCCCGGTCACGAAAAAAAAATTCATACTGTATTATCAATAATTAATGTAATTATCCCTTTCAACCCGGGTGTTAATTCAAATATGAATGATATTTAAGATTTATTAATACGCAATGAAATTAAAAAGCTGTGAGTTAAGATTTTAATTATTGGTATCACTATTTTTTTCTGCTTATGTTGGTAGTTGGCATTATACCGCAAAGTTAGTTTTTTAGATTGACAGCTGATTTCTGGCTGGTTTGTTTGTTTTGGAACGAATTCTAGTCGTCCTTTTAAATTATATCTGTAGGGTCTGTAGTCTATAGTCGATGACACACGCGTGTTAAATTAGTTCACCTAAAATAGACTAATGACCGACGATGCAATTTCATCATTTTCAATCAAATCCAATACGTTCGTAAAATGCCACTCTATGAGTATTTCACATGAAATCGGAGGGCATCGTTCTGCAGTACAATGATATCGTCCCTACCATGAAAAAATGAACTAAAAAGGAATATGGTATATAAAGAGACCACAGGACGCAGCCAACATCAGTCAGCCCGTTCAGTTAATCCGCCCAAGAAAATCAGTGCAGTTCACTCAGTTTCAGCATGTAGTTCAAGTGCAGTCTCTTCAACCCATCATCACCGCTACGCTCGCGCTACACAACCAAGTGCTGTATCTTATTCGCCATGTAATAAATACGCATTAAACAGAAACCTAGTGTCTTCTCTGTCAACCTCTAACTGGGGTAGGAACCAACCCTCAGCTACCTAAATCCTGCATATCTAAGCAAAGTTTTTAATGTAATTTATTTTATTCAAACTAATTGCAAGTGATATTCAAATGTTTTTATTATTTTGTTGGGTTAAACCCTCTAAGGATTTTTATAGACATTTTACAGAGATGAAGATTTTTTTAGAATAGTATATGTTCAACGTTTAGGCATTTATAGGCTTAGAACCTAATATTGGCCAATAATTAAATGTAGTTAATAAAAAAAACAACTGAATACGAAATTTTCTAATAACAAAAATTCAGAAAAATGAAGACAAACGTTTATAAGCCTTAAGTTACTGTAAAAGTTAATCTCTTTATCGGCGGCAGAACATAAAACTGTAATAATGATAATGACCCCCCAAAATTTAACTTCATGTAAAGGAAAAATATGCCGTTTTATATTAAACAAATGAGTTTATCAAACAAAGATGTGAATCGCCAAATCAGATAAACCGATAAACTTAAAAAAGATAAACTTATCAGTCCAAGACATAAACATATCAAAGGATATTAAGAACATGTGAAAATATTAATTAGGTGGAAATACAAAGGTTGACTAGGTACTTTGTTGAAGTAGATATAGATTTTTATATCATCATCATCAGCGTCGTTCTCCTCACTGCTGAGGGTCGTGACCAGCCTCCCCTTTTGTCTTCAACACGTTATGGATTTATCCTCCACCTCTTCCGACACACCGCCGTTCGCATCGCTCTAACCACTGATGTTCCTATTGATGATTCATTCGACTGAAAATAATCGAATGCATTCGATTACTAAACTCATTTGAATGAGAATAATCTAATGCATTCGATTACAAAATTCATTCAAATGAAAGTCCGAATGCAGTAATTCATTCGAATTCATGAATGAATTGATAAAATTTATTAGTTGAAATATCTGTTTGGCATCCTGAGGCATTAATTTATTTATAAATTTAATTGAACTAAATTTTAAATTTATAAATTCTGAAGACGCTAACTTTTTTCCGAATTCTGTGGATAGCCCCCACCATGGTTTTGAGTGACCATATACCACAATAACTGAAACGCCCATCATAATGAAATTCCGGAAATTAATTCGATTAGATTTATTTATTTACAAATATAAGTTTACTGTACATTATTTGAGACATAAGTCCCAACGCCATGGGACTAAAAGTCCTGTGTTGAGATGGGACGATTAAATTTTTTTTTTTCAAAATTCATTCGATCATTTTTATCTCTAGTTCCTACAGTAGCCTTTATTTGGTCAGTCTATCTAGTGAGAGATTTTCCACTCCCTCTACTTCTTTCGACCCCTTCATTGACCATCAATTTTTCAAGAATGTTATTTTTTTTTCTGACGATGTGTCTAAAAACTGGAAAACACCCAGATGGAGGATAGTCTGTCATCTACGTTCAGCTCTTTTAAGGTGGAAATATTTTTCTTTCTTTATATATCTGTACGCATTTTACTTTTTAGGTGATGATTCGTGTTATGTACTAACGAAAGCGTATTGGAAGTAAATGCTCGTCGTAAATTAAAGCCTAAGAAAAATGACAGAAAGCACGCGCAACTTAGTAACGGTAACAATGCTAATCACTTGGAATCATAAATAATGAATGCATATTCAATCACGTGAGTTGGCTTGTTATTCATCGTGTTAATATTGTTTGGAGTGTTTGGGTCGATCAAAAATCACCGTCCGCAAAATGACCTCTCTTATAGTATTATGCTCTAAACTAGTCCAAACTAAAGGGTTCTAAGAAGCGTTATATTGGACCATTAAGTTGATATGAGTATTACTCGTATATCGGCAAAAACAGGCCAAAGTAAATCGATTTGAAAAATAATAATAATATGTTTTTAGCAGATTTTTTTGAGATATTATTAGACTTATATTATTCATTCACGTGGTTCGACAATACACCTCAGAAGATGTTCCATACAACAAAACATGCATATCTTATCTCTTCCTTTGATTTTATTCCCTAATGAGGAAGTGCAGTGATTTTTTCATAAGTTTTTATTTGTTAGTAAACTATCTAAGATAAGCAAAAAAATATTATATTTTTGTGTCACTGTCATCTTCGGTGAGTTGACCTGATTGGTAGGTGGCGTCATTTAAAGAAGTAGGTAAATTTAAAAAAAAACATTTTCGTACGTTTTAGAGAAACTTTAAAATTAAATGCTCTTATTTTTACCGCGTGTAAGAAAACAATTTTTATATCCAATTTCTCGCAGCACTGAACTTCTGCATTCTTACTAAGAATAGTATGAAGTAGTTAAATTATGGGCCTTACTTATTAGATTTCCTTATACCAGGTTTACATCAAGAAATAACCATACCCTGTTTAACTATTTATTACCGATATAGAAAAAAGCTTACTTATAAAAATATTTATTACCTGGAATAACAATTCACAGGTTATTTCATGCTTAATTTTTTAAACAGTCAACACTGATATGTGCGCGTGCGCAGTAACTTTTATAACAACAACGAACAAACGTCAAAGCCAAATCGAGACCATTGTCAGTGTAATGGAAAATATGGATAAAACCTTTAGAAAAAGAAATCGAAATTGGGAAGAAGAGAGAAGGTAAAAACGAGTTCTTTAGTTTATTCGTGCTTCTTTTTTAATCACAATTAATTAAAAACATACGAACATTTTATATATTATTAAAACAAATTATTAAAAACCACTTGAATCGCATTGAGAATGTCACAGGACTTTGGAATTATTTAAAATTGAAAAAAAGTCTGACAAATTATCCATTTTGATTACCGAAAAATATGACTTTTGACAGATCGCGTGCTTATTCCGGCGTTATACCACATAATGTGCAGGTATAAGTTTCTATAGTCGCTTTCCCAGATTTAAACCGAGTTAAACTCTATGCGAGGTTTATAAGTCATACTTTTTGCTACACCATCATCTAATATTGTTTATATTTAAAGCTTTGGGGTCAAACATGTCAATCGATGTAAATATTTGTGTAATACCACATTACGACTATTATATGCCTAATGTATATCCGTCTCTTCGTCAGAACTTAGAACACCAAGACGTAAATCCCACTCGAAACCGGTAGACATAGGAAGGTAAGTAAGTGGTATATACAAATATTTATGGTACAAACGTTTATTATAATTAACAACTGAGTTGATAAATATCAAACGCCAGTATGTCCACCTAAATTATTTTTTGACTTTTGTTCTACAAAATGTAGTGGAAAAAAAAGATAATTTCGGTACTATTAAAATAAAAGCATGTCCTTATTATTACAATGAAAACAGGGTCATTTTTTTTTAAATTCAGAAGCTAGAAGGTCCACATGGACATTGTGGTGGATTGTTGTGGACACACTGGCGTTTGATATTTATTAATTCAACTTAAAAATAGCTTTCGTTATACTAATAATTACAGATAAGTATGCCTGTAATCAATCAATTTAATTATTTTTTTTGTTTTTATTTTTTTTACAATATACATAAAAGGTAAAACAGAGTATACAAAAAAAAAAGGATTATAACATAGCAAAGAAATACATATTAACAGTAAAAATAGTAAACAAAAAAATTCCAGAATGGCATGCCCTGTTTGTGGGTATACAAGAAATGTTTCTGAATTTTTGCTCCTATAATAAATAGACGGGTACAATATTTTTTACTGTTAAGAAAGAGAAAATAAAATATTATGTAAAAGATTACAAGGTACCTTTTTTATAGTTATTAAAATATACGGTAAGTACCTACTTTCACCTTTTTCTAGTTTTGTAATGAATGTATTTTTTTAGCTTAAATTTGTTTGATACAGATTACGCTTTTAAGGGTTTTTGGATGGTCCTAGCTCCTATAAGAAATAATTTGTCACAAAAGCAAAACAACAGAGACACGCCAATGGTTAATATCTATAATGCGTAAAAAAATCACCGCTCTAGTGCTATAATCCTGGGAGAAAACATAGGAATATGTTTGTATGAAGAAAAGTCAGACTGCGTTTCCTCTTAACTTCTTTGAATCTTCGTGAAGAGAACAAACGCGCGGTGCGCGTGCACTTCAACGAAAGTTTGAACAAGAGCAGTTGGAATGTAGTCGAGCCAAGCAGTCTTAATACAATAATCATCACAATAAGTAATCACATCCATTCAACTAAATTGATTAATTCGGCCGGTCATTCAATTCAAAACATTATCCATTAAAGTAATGATATTTGAACTATCTCACCTTATGGTCCCATTCCGGGAGGAAAATGAAAGCTTGAACGGACATTAAACCTATTTCAAAATGCTTAATGCTACTTCAATAATGATGTAACATAGAAGTTTAAAAGAGGAAAACGTATAAAGTGTTTGTTTGTGTTTCCTTCAAAAATAATATAATTAAAAAAACATATAGTACATCAACAATGAGCAACATTTTTTGATAATGAGTAGACGGAAAGTGGGGAGTCAAAAGGGATTAATTTGAAATGAATTATTTTAAATATTTAAAGCAATAACTTTGTGGTGGTACGTTCATATAAATGTTATTAAATATTTGTATATACCGGTTTCGAGACGTACCCGTATCTTCATCAGGACACTAATTAAATCAAAATGCTAAACTCACCATAGTTGGTGCACAAAAATATAAAACCAACACAACATGCATTTTAATAAGCAACCCTTACATGCACTGATGAGTTTATGAAAATATTTTATGTTGTGGACGAAATAGTTTAAAAAAAGAGGGAGGAGATGAAGGGAAGGGCGTGAGTTTAATAGGTATAGGGTGATTATTTATTTATTCATTCCAAATTATATTTGTACATATTCACCAATAAAGTATGTCTTTTTAGGCCGTGTTAAGCCATAATAATTAACAACAACAAAATACAAAGTAAATTAAAATAATCAACAATTTCACGAGATACGATATAATTTAAAATTTTTTGAAAAACAATTGAAAAACAAGAAATAACACGGAATACTTAAATAATAATTTCGTGATAATTATACCATATCCAAAATAACAATTGAATTTTAAGAAATGGCAACCCAAATAAAAGAAATAACATAAAAACTTATAAAAGTAATAAAATATAAGCCATACCTAGAAAGTAGCAAACATAAACCAGTATACAGAATATTAATATCATTCAAATTAATAGAATGTATGTAAGGTACAAAACTTTAATTATTATAATAATTTACGCTTGGTATATAAAGTATAAATTAAAGTAATCAATAAAGCAACAAAAATAAGGGTTGAAACGATATAAAAAATAAGACATCAACAATATAAACTGGATATAAGGAAGGAAAGCCAAAAGGGATTCAATAAATTATTTCATTCAATACAATTAATGCATGCTTATAAATTAATTGCAATGGAACATCGTATAATGGGCTGTATTGAAATGTTGTTTGATTATTGATCAAATGCACATAACTTTTTTAAAGCTTTACTTAAATATTTCTTCAAATTATTTACTTTTAACCCTTTATTATTTGAATGTAAGATTTTAACTCCTGTATCTTTATTAAAGTCATGATTAAAATTGATCAGGGGATTTGTGAATTAGGGGAAATTGTTATTGATGAATTAAAATGCAATTCTTGTCCTTCAGTTTACGTTGGAAGAACATCAATAAATACTGTTTTCACAATAACGATTTCTCCGAATTCGCAAATCACCTGACAACGTTTTGGTTTTGTAGTTTTGTAACCACGATGCTGCATCACCGTCGAAGATCGGCAATCGATACAAGCTACTTTCTTGGCGAAAAAATATATCATTTCATCGAGAACATTCTTATTGCTAAACGACAACATAATTATATACGTAACTAATTTCTTTCTTAAATCACGCGACCGAAGCCGCGGGTAAAAGCTTGTGAAAATATAAATCTTAGCATATAGACGGTATTAAATGTTATTAAAAAAATATTTCTAAAAAAGCGACTGATAAAGGTATATTAGAAATAAATTTAACATGTTTCCTGAACCAAAAGACACCTTACCTTACTAATCAACTCAATTCCCAACATGGCTGATATGAAATATTGGTTTAAAAGAGATATCTTGATGATAGAAAATTTAGTCCCAGGACTGGCACATGAAGCATAGGACTGATCAACTTATCTTATATGCAACAAAAAATGTCCAGATACGCTGCAACTGCAGTCCTTATTCAGTGCCCTATGCACAATTGTGTGCGGATAAGAAAATAGTTATGATAACGTTTCCTAAAATTTTTAAGCTTCATTGGCCAGTCAAAATAATAAGTTTTTTTTTTATATGCGTAATAAACATATATAAATATACGGTACTTGTTTTCAAAACAGTATTCCGATCATATCATAAATATTAATGTTTTGATTCAACTTTTATGTCCGTCCAAATTCCGACAGTAAATTTTGTTTAGCTTGCACTGAATGACCAAGTTCTTGGTATTAATTCTATCTTGGTGATACCAACAGGAGTAGTTGATATGTGCATGTCCAATTGCCACATCCTCGAATCATTTTGTATCTTTTTCGCTGATATGTATCTCTGGCAGGATGTGCGTCATGAGTCCTTGATCCTGTCTCCTGTCGCGTGGAACTACCGTAAAAGTAACATCATCCTTGATGTGATAAAACACGATTCAATCACGAAAGAAATATTCTAGATTGATGGAATGTTTTCTTGTAGGGGGTTGAATAAAATATTTATTATACAATTTACGTATCTTCATTCCCTTTCAGCACCTAATGTTGTATTGGGCACTGCACCCACCGCAGCGATCTTGATATTTTTGTTACATGACGGTAAGATGATCAGTCTTCCGCTTTAGTAACAAGTTCAGGAACTATGAAATATTTTATCGCAAAAACATATTTTAATTCTGGTGGCCATGACTTGTCAATGTCGTATTTTTCATGTCAATTATGTCAAGATTTGCACCCGAGACCTCTTGCATGCTGACACGCTGACCGTTAGACCACGAGATGGACACCAGATGCAAAAATAAAAAGACCAAAGAGGTAATGACATTTATTATCTAATCGTTGTTTTGTTTATCACAATGTGGAACCAAACTGCAAATGTTTATCCCTGTAGGCAGAATAATTTATTTATTATTTATTTATTTATTTATTTATTTATTTATTATATATATATACGGCCTAAGCCAATTACAACAGTTACATAAAGAAACATCAATGCAAGAAACTGAACAAAAATAACATAAAACTATTTAGCAAAGACAAACAAGGGCAAAACAATAATAGTATACAATATATTTAAAAAAACGAAAGATCAAAAACTTTGAGCTAAACCATGCCAATCCAACTTCATCCCACACTGTTTAGTCGCGAAGAGATCTACGGAAATCCGGAAGATCTATCCCACAAAATTCCAACTCGTGTGATGAATTGACTAATCTACACATTCTGGACATTGGGGCATAAAAACCAAAGTTGCTCTTAGAAGATTTTATAAATAGCAGATTTTGACTTCTGGTGACACGGTTGGGAACACGAAAAGAAATTGATTGCAACAGAGATGGGACATCACTTAAAGTATTAAGTATTTTGAAAATGCATATAAGGTGCATCTCAGTTCTACGTCTCTCCAATGAAGACAGATTAAGAGATTGCTCTATTTCAAAATAAGAATAATTACCCCTTTGTTATCCGAGCAACCATGCCACTTTTCTTAAAAGACGGTGTTGGACAGACTCGATATGGTCAATATGAGTCCTGTAGAATGGAGACCAAATAGGAGAAGCGTATTCTAGATGGGGTCGAACTAGTGAGCAATAAAGAGTTTTGATGGTAATAAAATTTTTGAAATCCGCCGCCACTCTATTGATAAAACCGAGAAGTTTGAGAGATTTGTTTAAAATATTATCAATGTGTTCACGATAGGAGAGTTTACCATCTAAAGTAATGCCAAGATCCTTATTAATAGTAACGCCTTGGATATTGACATATTTAATGGCAGTGAGAATGTAGTTGGATTCTTCTGTATTCACTGTTGTCAAGTCTCAATTGACAGGCGCTGTGGTGCAGTTGGTTAGATGGCCAGTTGTGAAACTGGAGTCGCGGGTTTAATTGAACGTAGTTATGCAGAAAGCAGCCAGTCCACAATTTTGAAAAAAATGAGATGTGGTGTTTTCGGGTGCAGAAAGTTCAGTTCATCATTGGCTGGTTTAAGTGGTATCTTCACGCACTGTGTAACATTCACCATTCTGCCCATGTTTAAACACACACATTTCCTCACCTCTTATATCTGTTGAGTTTTGTGAAGGGAAGAACTGAAACCTTTATCATATGGGTGAGATTCATCAGGATGAACTATTTCGCCTACTAGGTAACCGCCTAAAATTATCTTCTTATACAAGTTAATTCAATCCACAATGTTTTGAGTATGTCCAAATGTTTGTAGACCGGCTAGATTTCCTCCTTAGGGAGTTATTTAGATTTTCAGGTCTTTTACTTCACAAAAGTCAACAGATGGGAGAGTTGAGGAAATGTGTTTGTTTAAACATGGGCAGAATGGTGAATGTTATACAACGTGTAAAGTGGTCACTCAAACCAGTCAATCAGGTAATAAGCGCTGTAAATGCCTAGACTTCCATATTCTCTTCTTAAAAAAAAATTCCCTCTCTGTTGCAAAAAAAATAGATCTAAATAACTTCCTAGGGAGAAAATGTAAAATGTTTATAAACATTTGGACGCACTTGAAATATTGTTGAATATAATGTAATGCGACATTTAAAAAAATATAATGCTGTCCCTAATAAGTTTTTTTACATGCAGATTTTTTTTTACATGCAGACATACAGCATATTATACTCTCAACAAACCATCACGCCGTTTCCCCGTAAGAGTAGGCAGAGAAGATAGAACGCTACATCACTCTATCCTTGCATACAGATTTCACTTCTTCAATATTCATACATCTTCTCATGCACGCGCGCCGATTATTCCGACTTTTGACATGTCCATCTTCAAGTTTTGTTGGATTTGTTCACGCCATGTCTTTCTCGGTTTCCTCTATTTCTGCTTTAATAAATAATAAAAAAATATAGACTTACATGGATTAAAATGACAGATTCGAATGTGAGAATAATTAATTATTATATTCAAACTGTTATTGAATCGGGTTGTGGTCCCTGGTTAGTGTTGCGGACTCACGGATCAGAGGTCCGAGGTTCGACCCCACTCAACCCCAACTTAATTTACATTTTCTTCCCAGTGAGTTATTTACAGCTCGTTGAAAATGCCAAATAAATTTAAAATATTTGGGTAAATTATAAAAACGGTAATATTTCAGTTGCAAATAAAAAAAAAAAAGGATTCATCATCCATTGAATGAAACTGTTTTGTTGTTTACATCCAGTAAATAAACGTCTTCAAGATGAAACCGCTTGTGGGGAATTTCGGGGCAAATCATTAATGTCTTGAGTTCACCGCCACAAACCGGACTGAAGAATTACATATTGTAACATGTAACCTTCTTCTTTATGCATATTATTTGTATACACATTACTTGCCCTCTGCTCAAAATAAGTCGTGAGTTTGGGATTCCCGTTGAACGAATAATTTATGATAATCACATTCGTGTTTTTGAGTGAAAGTTTATGAAATTCGCTTAAGTTTTCCTCATCTGTATTACCAAAGATTAGTTTTTACGCCTGGGTGATTGATTTGCTTTTTAAATTGTGATAAAATAAATTAAATAAATTGATAACGTTAATCCGGAGTCACCTCAGCCCTTAAGCTCCATTGCATAGAACAAAAACGTTCCGAAATTGTTGGTTTTTAGTTTAACAACAAACGTGTAACGGAGAGTTTCGGTTAGCGCTTGCAATTCTCAACCCATGTACCAACGGCTAGTTGTATTGCTGTAATATCATTATATTATTATCTTATATAATAATAATAATAATAATTGGTTGATTTATATAGCGTCATTTTTGTAAAAAATCACCTCAAGGGCGCTTTACAATCTAAACTTACATTCTAACTAAACTTAAGTGATACATTATATTTCCAGATTTAAAATTGAGGGTATGATAGTTTAAAGAAGTGGGATTTCAGTTGGGATTTGAACTGACTGGGACTGTCGATTATTCGTAAGTTTGAAGGCAATTGGTTCCAGGCAGAGGGGCCGGCGGCGCCAAAACCACGATCTCCAAATCTAGTGTTTGGGGAGCGCCGGATTTCAACAAGTTTTCCTCTTCCTGAATCAAATGCTGACCTAAGAGTAGATTTTCTTTGACATGTATTTTCCCTAATACAAAGGTCCGATAGGTATTTTGGAGGCATTTCATGAAGGGATTTGAATACTGTCCAGTCCACTGTCCAGTCCACTGAATACAACCAGTCAACTGTCCAGTCAACCAGTTACTGTCAACTAATTTTTATTATTTGTTTTCAACAATAATTTGTTAATACCATTTTTTTATGCGTATAAGTATACGTAAATAAATGTATTTTTTTTTGTTTAAAATTCTTTACAAGTTATTTACAATTTGCTTATTAATTCAATTACTCTTCTTATATCCATATATTTTTTTCTTTTTTACTATGTAAAGTTTCACTTTTTATTTTGCATGGCAGTGTGCTTTTTATTGTTTCTACATGTTTGCAAAAAGCGTTGTTTATTTTTAAATGATTACTTACTATGTTTATACTTACCTGTATATTTTTTGAAAATGCCCATTGGGCTTATTGTAAAATTAAATAAATAAATATGTAGCTTAAAATTTCTTCGGCCTAGTGGTGTAGTGGTCAGCGTATTTGCCTTCCATGCAAGAGGTCTCGGGTTCGATTCCCGGCATGGTTGACATGAAATCATTAATATTAAAGATCTTCAAATGAAAAAAAAAGAACTGAAGAAATATCTTCTAGATACTTTATAGTGCCTGTTTATAAATAAATTTGTAAAATATAAATAAAATAAATGTAATATAAACTTGTCATAAAAAAAATGTATCCCACCGAAAAGTCTTTAGACTTAATGGGTAACAAATTCTTATATGTATTTTTTAATTATAAAATAAACGCTGCTCTGCAGTACTGAAACTTAAATATTTATTGGCACCTGAAGCGCAAGACTGATCATCTTACCTTCATGTAACAAAAAAATGATCAAGATACTCTACGATTGGTTTACCAATGCAGTGCCCTATGCACCATAAGGTGAAAAAAGGGAATGATGATGATGAATATGTAGCTAACTTCGTTGTCAAAAATCAAATAATGGTTTTTCTCCGTATGGGCGACTCTATTAGGTTATTACTCTAAAGGTGTCACTTTCGATGACTGTTATTTTCGCGATCGATTTTATGAGGATTTTAAGAATGTGGAAATCTAAATATAATGATACCTTAAAGATTAGCAATCTTAGACCTACAAAGTACATGTTTCCGAAACTTGAGAATTTTAAAATACAGACGAGATGAGCACGCGGATTATATTATGTTTTATTATCTGATGGTTAAATATTATCCTTCATTGACTAAACAAGATAAATTAGGATATCCGTAGCAACTTCTTAGACTTAAGTGTAACCTTACGAGACGAGACAAGAATTACAAACGTTCGGAAGTTAAGATTTTATTTGTTTATTTATTTTATACTGCAATGTTAGTTAGGTTTTTATTCAGCTAAAGTAAAAACAACACCGTAACTCTTTTGTAACCGGCTATATGCATTAATTTCATCAAGAGCGTTTTTTTCGCTAAAAAATAGCAAAAAACCAAATACACTGTACTCTGTAGCCGGCTATGCTTATTTTTATTCCATTACCTTTTTTAAAAAAGTAAGTGACGTATTACCATTAGTCAATTATCTCATATTATTATTTAATCTGGTATTTCGATTTCAAATTGCCGGTATTTTTTGTTTCCCCTGAACATTTCGGCATCGTGCTAAAAACGCACAGCCGGATTTGGAGGAGCAGTCTTTTTCTAGGTACAAGGACGCATTTTCCAATATAACCTATAATAATCTCGTTTAATGTAGGTATGTATACAGGTAAAAATATTTTTTGGTATTGAAATATACTAGGGCTATAATAATTGTAAGCAATCAAATATGTTTATAGAATATCTTGCACATTTTTCATTTGTGATGAATTAGACACCTGTGGTTTTCATTGGAGATTTGTTTATCACTTGTTTACGGCCACAAATAAAGTAATTTTTATAATTTTTATTATGACAGGCGTCGTGAAGCAGTTGGTTAGACGGTTAACTGTGAAACTCGCGTCGCGGGTTCGATTCCCGCCAGTTGCAAGAAAGAAATTCAAGAAAGATTTTTTTCTCAATTGGTCAGTGTGTTGTGATGTATTTTTCATAGCTTCTTTCCATGTCCTTTCTTTCCTACCTGCTGACAAGCTTCTGAAATTAAGGCTTGTTATTCCTTTAAAAAAATAATTTCAAAAATGTACACAATATTAAATAAAACTCTTTGAAAGATTTCACGCAAAAGAGTGTGCTGGCAAATTTCTATTTTCTCCTAATACTTCTAATGAAAGAACGGATCGATTCGCAATAAGTCGATTAACGTAAGTATTTATATTTTAAATTAGCTTTTTATTAAATTTTATAGACCCTGAACTGGCACTGGAATACTAAAGGGAATCATGACAAAAAAACAAACAAACGAGAGGTAGGGAGAGAGGGTAGAATGCCACTATACTCTATCTTTGCACACATACGAGTATCTCGCTTTCTTTACGTTCATACATATTATCATGCACGCACGTCAATTAACCATTTTCAAGTATTTTTTGGATTTGAGCATGCCACATATTTCTCGGTCTAATTCGTTTTTTGTGTCCATCAGCATTATCATATGATAGTGCTGGGAATTTTCCCAACATGTAATAAATAATCGAGACATACTGCAATTTTTTTATAAAACAAAAAATAAACATAATCATTATCGATAAAAAAGGGAGCCTATTTACGTTTTTTAAAATAGAGTAAATAAATTATTAGTGAAATACGAAATTGGTAAAATCTCCCTTACGACATAATAAAAAAACCGTATAAGTGAAACTAAATTTAATTTTAAAATAATGATTCTGATTTTGAAAAACTTTACTAAAATCCATAAATTATTATTTGTCGTGTGCTATTTAGGCATGTTTGGTTTTTTTTGTCTTGTTTGCGAATACGCTCATGTATAATTTTTATCTATTAAAAAGGAATATATTCGTATTACCTAATTCTGATTTAGTAAATACGATAAGATAATAAGCGTTAATTTATTAAATTAAAATACATTGGTTTAGGTAGACATAGATTGATGACTAAAAAGAGTTTTTTTAAATCTATGTAATATGTGCATTTTATGTTCTTTTATCATGCAGGAATTAATTTTCAATCCATCAAAAATTTAAACTAAATGTTATTAGTTTCCTATTCAAAAAAGTAAAATAAGTATACATCGAGAAACCGTTTGTGAAAATAATATTAACTCTGTAAACAGATAAACAGACATCTGAATTGAGACGAAAAATTCATAGTCGAAGAAGTTTTTCAATATTTTCATAGTGACGCTTCGCGTCGGGCTCTCGAAAAAAAATACTTTTATTCAACGTGTATGAGAGATTTCGTTAAGCTGTATTTTACTATATGATGCTATTTTTCGTAAACTCTGCAATTTTTATGCTGTCATAATACTTTAAAGGTAGTGACATACCCATAACTTATATTTCTTATGAATAGAATAGAATTCATACTATTTTTTAAATCCAGTCAAGTTATTTAAACCAAAAATGTATTTAAAAACCGAAGTAAAAAAGATTGCCGTGTTTCATATTGACTTGTTTACATTTTGTGATCGCAGGCATGCGTTTAATTGTTTATCGTAAAAAAAACTGTTGCACGATATTCAAGAAAAATAGTTCGTGATGTCCAAAAGTCAGATTAAAAACAGTTATTTGCGTTCTATTTTGGCACCGAATATAACACATTTCATTGTTTATTTTTCTCAAAACACTAATAAAGCTACTATTTGAAACAAACACATAGAATAAAGTTGATATTTGGATCATAAGCTTTGTTATTTAACATGTTTATAATTTTAATTATTCCTAAAATCACTAAATTACCACGAATATGCCGATTGGCTTCGGAACACAACTGATGCTTACATTTTGTGTTTGGTGAATTATTATTTAATAAAAAATGTTATTAGAGTAAAATACTTACAAATCATGAGAATGACTTAAAGTCAAACACCATAGACGATTCCTTTGTAAATCAGTAAACAAACTAAAACTTGAATTAAATGCGTCGAAATAATTAGAAACAAGCGTTCGGGCGTACGCTTCAAACTCAGTAGAACAAAACGAAAGAAAACTTGTAGTTTTAGGTAGATTTTTGTGTTTTTAAGAAAACGTAGAAAAAAGGCCTCACTCGCGTGTTTGGAAGATTTTGTTTGTGCTTACACGTGCTCGGGTATCGCGGCGTCTCGTTTGACTGGAGAAGGAAAAAGGCGAACATTTGTTATCACTCGCGGCGCGGCTGATAGTGGATGGGCGGAGGGAAGAGGTGGCGGTGAATGTACGGAGGGGAGGAGAGGCTGGTAATCCAGCAGATTGATTCACTCGACGGAAGTCCATCTGAATTGAGAAGCTGGTCAGCAAATAAGGATGCAACGTCGCCCATCAAAATATCGATATTTGGAATAATAACATCGAGATATCGATATTTTAAGTATTAACATCGAGATATTTATATTTAGGGCCTTACTTAAAAACCTGTTGACAAAAATAATTATACCTATAAGATAATCAGAACCGTTATAGTTTAAAAGTAAAAATTGAATATAGAAAACAAATCAATCGCGTAAATAAACGCTTTACCCGACAGCGGTCAACAGCCGTTCCGCGGCGGTCACGTGATACCTCCCACCACACTAGTTTTTTTGAATACAGGGCCGTAGGACTCGCCGCTGGCGAGCCAGCCAGTTGCAATCTGGTTCGCGAGCAGTGTCCACGCCGCGCTAGGCCAGTTTTCCCTCGCAAATAACTATGGGAGTTTTGGTATAATTCCCTATGCACCATGTTGAGCTGTGCCCAAAAAAACTTGTATTCTAATTAAACCAGCTTCCGGTAAGTCTTCAACAACTTTCGAATATATAAATCAACTCGTTTCGCTTATACAAATTTGTAATTTTTCATTATTGTCCACAGATCGGATACGTATGATCATTTTAAGCTAGAATCCATTATGACGGCTGTTTAGCCTTATACACCACGTAACAACTAACAAATCTCCATTTAGTAAGTACAGTATACAGCACGGAACTGTTGTTTTTTTTTTAACTTACTTTCTCGAGCCGTTTGTAAAGAAATACATTTTTTTGTAGTATGGAGAGTCAGGTTACCCCGGAATCTCGCCCTTGAACCTGAGTTGTCGACATTTTCTTTGATTCATCCTGCAGAGGCGTGACTCAGCAGTTTTTCTCCTCAATGGCAAATCGACACAGGACGCCATTTCTAGGATCCTTCGTAATCGCTGGTGTTCCTAGTACTTCCTTCTCAAGTAAAATAATATAGAATGGTTCGAATCTCTCAGAGGATTATGTGAGTGCCTCGCGTGCATCTCTTCATAAAGGTTGGTGGAAATATACTTCGAAAATTAGTGACTCCTAATGTAATACTACAGTGAACTAATGGATACGCAGGATTATTCAAATCTTTATCCTCATTACGGGGAACCGCTGCCCAAATTATTTTCGGTTCTAGGACACTTAGAAGTAATCACATTAGGTTAATTTCGAATCCTTTTAATAATGGGCTATTTTCAATTTTAATTCTTACTAGGAGAGATCTCTGCTCCAATTATTATTAATCCTGTTTACTATAATTAAGTTCCTCATAAATAATTGTTGAACATCTTGAGAAACATATATGTCCGTTGTCTGTAAAACTATATTTTACTGATTTGTAATAAATAAACTTGAAATGAACCACTTTATTCTGTCTTTTCCCACCGTTGTTCACAACCAAGCAAGAGATTCAGTATTTTAGTAGAATTTTGCAATAATACCTAATGGAAAGTAACTAAGGACCCATGTTATCCTTCAAGGAACCTTGAGATCAAAAAGAACAAGTTCTACCTGAGACTATTAGCCGCAAGGTAAGATTTAATATTAAAAAAGAGTATGACACTGTTGTAAGACCCTTAAAGTAGTAACATCGATATACCGATACATTAATTTGTGAATTCCTCCTTCCTAATTGACTCCAAATGCTAGCTTTACAGGGCAGATAAAAAACTATATATTTTATCAGTTCAACAGACGATTTAAGTATTAATGTTTTTAAAACGCTTTTTAGGTTAATAACGATGGTATTATTGTAAATTGTTATATGTCAGTTACTACTCTCCAAAATTTTATTTATTATTTACTACTCTCCAAAATTAATCTTAATGTCCCCTTTCGCGTGACAAGAAATAAGTATTTATTCCATCTGCCAGTCTGTAGCACTAACTACTAACTATGCACAACACTCTTTCCTCTATCGTTCTTGCTCTAACTATAATGTTTTTTTTCATCTATTGATATATTTTACATACCCCTTAATTTATTTAAAAATAAATTAAGACTTATTATTTCTGGCTGCGATTCGATTCCACTTACTGTTTAATGATGCACACTCCTGAACACTTACTCCCACACAAATACACATAAACACACATCTACACTTACTCTCATACAAATACACATAAACACATCCTTTTGTTGTAACACAATTTAATAATATGTATGATTTTTATTTAGAAACTTTGCTGGTCTGTCTTTAAACTGTATTTTTAAAAAAATGTTATTATATCATAGTCTACTGTTTGTTTCTTTAAAATAAATAAATAAATAAATTTAAATGCAGAGAACATAAGGCTATTTTTTTTTCGATATCTCAGAGTAATAACTTGCTCCCGTTTATTTTGGCTTAACAACAAACGAGTAAAGGACGGTTTGCGCTTGCAATTCTTGGTCTTTACCTGAATACCTACGGCCCGTTGTATTGCTGTAAACTGTAGCTAATTTCGTGAATGATAATCATAGAATGTTTTTTTTCACATGGGCGACTATGTAAACGGGTGGCGTATTATTATTATGAGATCGATATTTATGTCACATTAAGGTATCGATATTGGTGATAGAATAAACGATATCGAGACATTGAAGTTTCACCTATCTTAAACATCGGTTGATAGTAAACATATCCACGATTGAGTAATAATTTCGATTTGAAAAGAATAACATCGATGCACGATTATCTCATACACTTTGTATTACACAAAAAACTTTGAACATTGTAATGGTTTTTTCGATTATGCCTTCCTTACAGACGGCGACGTTTCACTCACCATTTCAGGGTCCATAAACTGCACTGAAGTTGATTAACATTGACTCAAATGTTGTTTACTGTGTAACACTTCGGGAATGAACGCTAGTTGTTGCACAAAAAAACTCTATGAGTTTAATATGAAAGTTACTAAAATACATATGTATTTAGTTGTTTTGAAATATATTTTCAATACTATTTTCAAAATTTAACATCGACGAGTAAGTAATCCGATGATGTCCTAAATTGTAGATCCTCGATGGTTATTTATTTTATTTTTTGTACATATTAACAAATTACAACAGGGAATGAGAATACCTTAAATAAGGGAATATGGAAGTCTAGGAATTTACAGGGCTTATGACCTGTCAATGGCTGGTTTAAGTGGCCACTTTACACACTGTGTAACATTCACCATTTTGCCTATGTTTAAACATCCACATTTCTTCAATTCTTCAATTTGTTGATTTGAGTGAAGTTAAAGAGCTGAAACCTTTATTGTTGTGAAGAGATTCATTTGACTGAATTATTTATGTACATATGTATTTGTATTGGAAGTTAAAATAAAATGTGTCCGTTTTTTTCCAAATGAAGAGGACACAACTACGAAAAAATTGCAACCAATTAGTCAATAGTGTATTCTCCATTATTTATAGCAAATTAGTCAATAATTTATAGCATCTTCACCGTACTCTGCGACAGGTTTATTCCTTAGATTGAACGCAAACAGAAGAATGTTTTGATAATGCTCACTTTCTATGCCTATTTGATATGCCATTTTGAAGGTTTGTAATCAAATAAAATAATGCATGTAACATAAAAGCAAATACAGTATCTTACAGAACAGAAAGAAAATTTCCTTTTGAATGACGTGTTACAATTATTATTTCGTTCTACTTTTCATGTACATTTTGAAATTTGGATATAATCGGAAAAAAATTATGGGGTGAAATCCAGTCTTTTGTCTACAAACATTTGGAAAAACTCAAATATTGTAATAACACCTAATGCATTGGTAGGTTTTTTGCCAATAAAGGCTTTTTTTTCAAACAACCATTAAAATCAAAGGAGTTATTTTTATAATTTTAGTTTTAAAATGTATGTAAAAAATAGATTCATAAAAAAACTAGCAATTGTGTGAAAACAAAAATTAAAAAAGAGAAAAGTATGGGAGATTTAAGAAAGGATATGTTCAAGCATCTGAGATATTGTAGAAACACCTTTCATAAGAGGATGGGAGATGATTTTACAGTCGAGTCGCATGGACACTATATGAGTTAGAGAAATAGAAGAAATTGTACATGAGAATTAGAAGGAAATTTGAGAATATCTCTTGTGGCTGTGGCATTGCCTAGTAGGGGAATTGGTTCAGCCGGATGAATCTCATCCACATGATAAAGGTTTTAGCTCTTTTACTTCACAAAAGTCAATAGATGGAAGAGTTGAGGAAATGTGAAAAGAGTTAAAAATGGTCCCGTAGCTAGTGTTGCGGACTCACGGATCAGAGGTTCGAGGTTCGAACACCGCCTTGGCTCAACTTGATTTCCATTTTCTAATAGTGAGTTATTTACAACTTGTTGAAAATGGCCACCAAAATTGAAATATTTGGGTAAATTATAAGAACGCTAAAATTTCTTTTTTTTTATTAAAAAAAAAAATTGATTGAAGAGTTGAGGAAATGTGAAAAGAGTTAAAAATGTTTTCAGTCTCTGGTGCAACAAATTTAGATCTAGATAGCTCCCTAGGGAGGAAATCCAGTCTATCTACAAACATTTGGACATACTCAAAACATTGTTGATTCATTATTTTGCTTAACGGTTCTAGTCTATTTATATATACTTAGATGATTGGTCGAATTCGTTTGTTATAACGATTAATTTATCGATGTTTTTATCTATTGTTTGCATCCCTAACAGTAAATCGGCGGGAGTACTTTACAACAGACCGGCAAGTACTAGTATTCTAATATTTCTTGTGGTCGCTATAAGTGATACCAATAAAATGATACACGGTATACAAATTTATTCACGCAGAATCGAATCCCAACTTAGTTAATTAAATAAAAAAATATCCAAAACTTGTTATAGATTAAGGTGAAAAATAGAAAATGAAATAAAACCCACAGAACTTACCCATCCGTTTATTTATTTAGTAACTAAATACTCAATAGATTTATAAGAGTACAGAAACCGTGTACGCGTATCAAACTGAAGCCGACTTAACTACTCATAAATAAAAAGTTTTACGTTTTGACCATTATTTAGTCTGTAGACGTCGCCTAGTATGCATCTGCCAATTTAAATTCAATTATGCCATGTTGTGTCGTTTTTAAGTGTCAAAATACTGCTGGGATTAAATGAGAGTAGGGTGGGATCACATATAAATGGGAGTACGTTGGGATCAGCAGCGAATTCACAAAAAATATTATTTCAGAATTCGATTATTTTACCGTCTGTCATATTGTGAAAAAAAACAAGATGGACATTTTGTCAGCATTGCAGGGGTAGTCGAATTTTTTACCCGGCTTTATATTAATAAGCCTTAGTTTAATTTTAAACAGTAATAATTTACTTAATTACTAAATAACTATTAAATGATTTTTTATGTTTGCCTAACAAAAGTAACTGTTATTTTTTTGTCCAGTCAGTAAAATACTTTTTGTGGTATAACATAACAAAACACAAAATTAACTTATATTTTTATTATGATAATATATTTTTTGCGGTCTGGCTACATTACGCGGCTACTTCACGCATGTGCGCACGTGGGATGTCGTGAAAGGGGGTGGGGGAATTTTTGGACACAGTGCTATGTATGCAAACTTTGATCTACACGCCTTCTGGTATATTATAATTCTATGCATACTACAAACTACATACATTATCGTAATTGTTTTCTTTTTCTATCGGGCACTGTACTCCAATGCAGCTTATCTTGATAATTTGATAAAAAAAAGTCTCACGCTCATGATCCACTCCAGAGATTGTTAAAAATATATCAGTGGCGAGCCATGATTTATTTTATATGTAATCTAAAAAAAACATTGGAAGTAATATAATTATAAATGACTATTTTGTCTGTGGTTCAGTAAAAAACTACTCAAACAACAATTATTATTATCCGCGCTATAAACGTAGATTTATTCTACACTAATTTAATACAATACTTGTACAAAAGTTTATTGACAAATACCGCAATGACATTCAGCAGTAACTGTCGACACTGAGCACTGGCCGATTCATTTTAAAATGAATAATGCCAAAAACGGCCACTGCAAACGCCACATGTCCATTGTGATACATAATAGGTCAACGACATTCCTATAAAAGAAAAATTGTCCTTCGGAAATAATGTTCGATATACTAGTTTCCAAATAGAGAATCTTAGAACAATATTTGTAATCTGCAAGCTTGTTTTAGTACTGAAAAAGCTGATATGGGTTAAAAATGTTCAATATAGTGTACTTTTTTTGTATGGAAGAATAAACTGAGGTAATCGACTAGTTTCATAGTTTACTGAGAACGGGCTGGGCGCTGGGCGCACTTCAAAAACATTATTTTTGTAGGAAGATATAAACGGTGGTCATGATTTAAAATAATTAACAATTATTTTATTTATTTTCGCATAAACATATTTGCTATAAAACATTATTATTGAAAGTAAAATATTATGGTAAGTTGTGCAAAATCGCTTATTTTGACGATTCGCCCTGATGTATTATATATATATATATATATATTACTACATTATTATAGTCAACTAAACTCTTTGGGAATATTATAAAAAAACGTTAATGAATTCGCCGACTCGTGAATCAGAGGTCCGAGGCTCGAACACCTCTCTACTACAACTTGACTTCCATTTTAAATATGAAATTATTTACAACTCTTTAAAAAGGGCCCGAACAATTAAATATTCGTGTAAATTTTTTTTTTTTTTTAAAGAAAAATACTGGAGTTATTATTATTTTCTCAAACATTTTAATTTCCATTTCCTAAAAGTCGTAAATAACTTGTGCTGGAAAAATGGAAATCAAGTTGTGATAGAGTAGGATTTGGACCTGGGACCTTTGGTCCGTAAGCCCACAATACTACCACGGTACCACAACCCGGTTCAGGACATAAGAACACAAATATTTGTTTCTAAATAAAAAAATAAAATAAACAACCAATAAATAAAAATAAATCATTGAATACAAAATTGATTCAATTATAACGGTAGACGCTGTATAAAACTTTGTGAATAAATAATGCTAGTTTCAAAAAAACTCTATACGTTTAATACAAAAGTTACCAAAATCCATATTTCCAAAATATAATTTAATAAATTTTCTATTGTTTACCATTTTTTACGAAATTAATATAAATAGGTATTTTTTTTATCTTAGATAATTATTTTTCAGAAACATTAATGTTTTAGTCGATTTAATTAAACAGATAAACGAATAAATGATTTTTTTGAATAAATATGATTTAACCATAACCGTAAAAAAATTGTAAGTAAAAACACAGATAAACAAAAATAATAATAAATTACTATCTAGTATTGATTCATATAATTTGTCGGAATTATAAAATGTAGATATTCGTATTCACGTTTTTTGTCTAACAAAATACTTATTTTGGTAGAAAACATATCAAGAATATTTTTCAACCGATCTCAAGCCATTTTTTGGAATATTGAAATTACATTCAATAGCTAGCATCTTTGAAGTAAATGCACAAATAATTTACCAATAAACAAATATCCTCGTGTAAAAAAAATTGAAGACAAAAAAGGTAATTTTTCGTTATGCAATTAAATATCCTTAATTGAAAAAAAACGAACGGCTATTAGAAAAAAAATTTGAGTAAAAACGAAAATGTTTCTAATGATTCACAATATAAAATACGAACAAAAAATTAATTAATAAACAATATGAAATGCACAATGTTCATGGATTGAGCCGGCCAAAAATAATTAGTAAAAAGTTTTATGTTTCCTTAAAAACCAGCAACCACCAAACCAAAAATTATTACTTTATATAAGAAAGGGGTGCTGCGTTAGTTTGGACACGTAGAGCGAATGGACAACGAAAGAACGTCTAAAAGGATCTACGATGCGAATGTTGATAGATGCAGAAAACGAGGAAGGCCGAGAAATACATGGCACGATCAAGTCCATCAAGATGACGGACGTGTCGCAAGTAGGAATAATCGGGGTACGTGCATGAGAAAATGTATGAATGTAGAGGAAGCGAGGTCTGTATGCAAAGATAGAGTGATATGACGTTCTAACCTCTCTGCCTACCCCTACAGAGAAACGGCGTAGTGGTTAGTTTGTTTGTGACATTCTTATATTTAATTATCTATGCATTTATAATTAAGCAGTTTTAGTTTTTTTTGTTATTGTTATATAAGTATGAGTCTACTTTAAAACATATAAATCTCCATCTTAGAACAGGCTAAGCCATGTTAGATGGAGACTATCCTAACCCGAGGACGCTACGTATATATTTTCTATTCTCCAGTTTTATATAGATTCCCTGATATTAAATATGTATACTTATTTATGTAATGAATTTATAAAATAAAAAAAATAAAATGTTGCAGTTTTTTAGTACGTCAAATTACTGTAAAAACTATATTACTATGACATTTTGTTTTTGCTTTATTATCTCATTTTACCCGCTGACACCCGCAAATTTTGTCTGTTAATTTTTGCACCACAACGGGCCAGGAGGCCAAATTACAGCAAAGAACATCCAGGCATGAGAACAATAACATTTAAATTTTTGCGTCATTAAAAATGCAATATTATGCTGATTGGTAAGAGTAAGGCCATCAAAAAAAATAATTTCAAGTTGTAAAGTTTGAAGTCATGTTTTGGCCATTTATTTCAAGTACTCATTTATTTTTATTTAATAAAAAAATTGAAATGTATAATTTGTCTATGTCCGGGCAGATGAAGAATACAGTTTTGTGTTTACGAAATTGAATCAGAATCTTGGATAAGTGTTTTCGACCCGATGGATATTTTCAGGTAAAACTTTTAAAAAAGGAAATCGAGTTGAGAAAAGTCCGCCTCGTAGAGTAGTGGTTGATGCATTCGCCTTCCATGCTTAAGGTCTGATATTCGATTCCTGGAAAGGTTGACATGTCGGTATTTCATTGATCTTGAACTGGCGCCTGAAGCTTAATACCCGTATGCAGAGACAAAACTTAAGGTGAGGAAAGTCCATTCTAATTTCAAATGCAGAGAATAACCCGAAGGTGAAGACAATAGAATGTACTTTCCTCACCTTAAGGTTTGTCTCTGCAAACGGGTATAAGTCTAATCGCCTTACCTTCCTGTAACTGATAATTGAAATATGCGAAGTTTAGTTTAACAAGTACCCTATGCACCGGATAGGGGTACGATTTGCGTAAAACGACGCTTAGAACGGTTATTCTCCTTTCAGGAAAGAAAAAAAAACTGTTAAAAGGAAAGGAAAAATATGGCGTATGTAAAATATTGCTTATTTTGAAGAAATTATTACTTAAGTTATTGAAAAAATTTCAACTTGCGACTACATAATTATGATAACTTATATGACTTGCATGAAAACAACTTAACTCAAAAAAATCTTTAAATGAGTTAAGATCATAAAACGACTTCAATGAACATTATCCATCTTCCTGCATTAAAAAAATGAAACATTCGGGTAGGAACAGGACAAAACCGTTACATCGGTCTCTTTGTTACTTAGAGAATTTAGGTTCCGTGTCAATACGGAAGCGACGCTATTAGTGTTGTGTTTATATTGCTGTGTGAAGGACGCAACGCAGACATACATATACTGACCGAAGGCCGGATCAGTAGATTTTATACTCCGATGCAAATGGCAACTTTACTTTATTAAAAAAAATATTAAAACGACCAATTTAGCTTTGTAATTGTTTCGTTCCGACTTGTCGATAATCTTAGTGACTTATTTAAGTTTATGTCATTTCGTGAATAAATAAAAACATGTGTTTGGTGACCTGATCAGACCTTATAAAAATTATGTCATCTTTTTCTTTTTTTTAAAATGTAATAATTACTCATTAAATAAATGTCTTGTTTAAACTTAAAATAATTTATTTTTATTACGTTTTTTTTTATAGATTCATAATTGAATGCCTTCCGTATAATTTTTTAATTAAAATTAGGTGCACACTTTTAAAAATACGAAACAATTAAACAAAGAATACGTAGGTGCCTTAATTTATATTATTTTTTTGCAGATTCCCAAAAAGTTGATTTTTTGAGTTGAGTCGTTTTCATTCTAAAGGTGCAATATGATCGAGCCGTGGTCGCCAAAACATCGTAACCCACAAAAACAGTATTTTACAGGGAGACACGTTTACCTCTAAATGAACGAGGAATTCAGTTTAAGAACCAAATTTTGTTCTGAATATTACTTTATTGAAATAGATAAAATTAATTTTTAATGATTAATAAGAAAAAAAAAACATCTCTTAAAATATTGCTCCCGTCGCGTCGGTTGCGATGTTTCGGCGATCACGGCTAGATATATTTATATCGTATCGGTTTGTTTGAAATATTCTTTAATATTACAGAATAAATGACTTAAAACAAGCGATTGTAAGGTCTATTTAATGTCGTTCTAATAATATGGAATTAATCTCAACGGCAAACTTATTAGGTTACAAATGCGTGCATTAAATGAACGTAGATTCAGAAATAACAAAGGCTTTGATCTGTTTCAACAGAGCAGTGTTTACATAAGAAAGACCGAGTATATTTATTTTGGAGAGTTTTAAAATGTAAGTAAATGAATACTAAATATACAAACGTATTATCAGGTCTAATAGAAAATGCTTACGTAAATGTAAATATGATAAGAGCTTAGATCTTATTAATGGCGTTGAGAGTTAAAATTTAGTACGGGAATTAAATGCAGCGGAGTGTAGGTAAATCTGTCCTTACTTTATCACGATGGATTTAATGAGTTTCATAAGTAAATCTTTATGTTTAAAAAAATTAAAATGCCTCAATTATCAAGCTGTTTTCTACTACTATAAGAAGAAATATGTTGTAAAGTAGGAAACGAACCTCAGACCCCTAATCCGGAGTCAGCGACAAACCTTAAATAAAGAGTAGGAACTCGGGACTTCAAAAGTGGAAGTCTTTTTTTTGGAACATTTTTTATTTTTATTTATATGTTGAGATATTTTTGTATTGTTTTTTAAACTTAAAAATGTTTTTATTTGTGTTACGTAGTAAAATTAGCTCTGCACTATTAGCCTTTCGAACATTATTATTGTTACAAAAATACATCAATTTTATTTTTCAGTATTATTACTGATCTGGTAAAATATTTTTTTATGAAAATAACGGTACTCAAAACCTACGCATCTCGAGTTCATAACAGTATTATAAAAAAATAATGCATATTGAAATGATTGAAATGTTGTTTTTTTTTTCAATTCAATCATGTCATTTTATTTAAAATTCGTCAATACAATTAAATTTTAGTCAAGAGTTTTAATGTTTTTTTTGCACTACAACAGGCCAGGAGGCCTTGCCCATTTACAGTGCTTATTTACATTGAAAGCTCCACCCCCTAATCCGGATTCGTTTTAAAGGTCTTGTGGCCTTTTTTCAGATCCGCACATTGCAAAAACATTTTTTATTTTTAGCTTTAATAAACGGCACAGGATTATTTTTTTTGAAAATTCTTTGTTCACACTTCGCGTTTTCTTTATTTTAAAATTTTTATTGACTACTTTCACCAGCCGCGAGTTGATTCTACTAATAAAGGTATCTGGTTTGCCATTTATCAAGCATCTTTATCCCGACAGCAGTAATCCGGGGAGCCAGTCGGTCATTTTTACGTAGCTGGAAGGTTAAAGCCAAAATAATCTACTCTCTAACCTTTCTTTAGTTTTTTCACCGCAACAGACTCCATCACCTCTAAATTGGCTGGGAGTTCACACGCAAGGACTGGGAGAGCTACCGTCAATACAGTCCTATATGCTCCTGTGATAGCAAGTAGAGGTGGTCTTTGCCCACTCAGAAGAGCTCTCTATATATATATCCCTTATTCACGCGATAACACCACAATCTAGCCGTGAATGTTAGTCGGGTGACGTAGATACCCCCGTAGATCCATCCAACACCCATAATCTTTTTTATCTTCAAAAAAGAGAATGGGCCTTGCCCGAAATCTCCTTAACGTGAGTCACAAAAATCCCGATCTGTCCAGAGTTATGCTTAGGTACCAGACACTGTCGTAAAAGCGGAACACGACACCATTAACCTTCATTGTTGTTTTTTTTCCTGTCAAACCCACCTTGCATCATTAATCCCATTGTCTTATGCATTTAAAATGAGAGTTTTTTAATTTTGCCCAAAGATGTTATAAAACTTATTGCTACGCAACTATTGCATTTTAATTCTCTCCAACTATTGCCCGAGAGCAACAGAAGAGCGTCATCAGCATAAGCTCCGACTATTCAACCCTCTGGAAATGGTAATCTCAACAAGTCATCGAAGAGTACGTCCCAGAAACCTGGACCCAAAACCGATCCCTGAAGGCAACCCATGATTGTTTCCCTCTTTATGACTAAAGAGCCGTGAATCACCGATATGGTTCTGTTTTCCAGGTAACTCCGTACAAATTAAAAAAACTTCTTTGGACACCCTCTGTTTTGAAGTTAATTACAGCACAGAATACCTAGGGTTGAGAAAAGTCACATTTAACTTTTGTGTTCTCACCGGAAATCGATCCAGCAATATTCCTTGCGTGAGCTAAATGTTTCAGCCATACCACCACAGAGGCCGTTGAACATACTTTAAAAAAAAATTGTTATTCTTTTTCAGTTGTAATTATGTTTCAATGAAGCCTTTTCGGCATTTAAAAAATGAAGTAAAAAATGAAAGCGACTGTTATTTCTGCTTAATTTAAATAATATTTACAAGACAAAACTTTTTGAAAAGTAACTGGAAGACAATGTTTTATAGGTATCCATGTTTTTTAAAACCCCCAATTGATCGGGTACTAAAAACATAATACAATTCAATAACTCTTAATTATTTGTATTATTAAAAAAATCTTCTCGTTATTTGCTGTTTCGGTTTTTTAGTATTTCTATAACCTGTCTAGACTTAAAGCAATTAGTTTCGCATTGGGCTATTCTACAATTAAACATTAAAATATGACTGCAAACTGCTGAGGTAAATAAGATTGAATCGACTGCTTCAACGATTATAATACCTTCTATTGATTATTTTATTAATTCATTTAACTTACTGTATATTTTATTTGCACGTTAGTGGGCTGATTACGAAATGGGAATTCCACCCAAGAAACCAATAAAATATTTGGTGTTGTTTTTGATTTTCAATACGTATGTGAATAACCACGATAAAATAGATAAACTAGGATACATTATGTGGATATAAATAAACTATTCGATAACTTTAAAAAAAAATTAAGACCGAGGAAACAAAAAAAAATCTCATTTGTTATTTTTCTTTATTGTTTTTTACAAGCGGAATGATACGGAGTGGCTTTACACGGGTAAGCTTTTTTTCTTATTTTTTGGCATTGTATTTAGTTATATATAGAAAACTATCATATGTTTTTAATCCTTTTCCACCCCTAATGGTGCATAGGGCACTACACTGGTATACCAATCGCAGCGTATGTTGATAATTTTTTGTTACATGAAAGTAAGATGAACAGTTCAAGTACCTACCAGTCTAGGGACTATAAATATTCTAGTGTAAAAACACATTTTTAAATAAATATTTCATATCAACCATGTCGGGAATCGAACCTGAGACCTCTTGCATGGTAGTCAAAGGCGCTGACTATAGTACGATTATGATTACGAATTTTGGTTTATTTGTAAATATTGTATTGTTTTGTTATAATGGCTGTTGTTTTTTTTCAATAAATAATACTCTTTGAAAAAATGAGGAAATAAAAATAGAGGAATAGGAATGATTATGAAAGAGATAGGAATTAATCCTGCACTACGTCACACATATTAAAGAAAAATAAAAGAAAAATATTTTGATTTAAAAAAAAATGTAGCAAATAATATAATGTATAAACTTATTATGTATGTATAAAATATCAAATGAATATGTATATGCGAATATTCTCATATAAATATTCATTTGTCATTCATTCATTCGTCGTTATATATAAAAGTAAATATGTGTGTACGTTTGTTAATGAATGCTTTACAAGTGCCCCTATCAACACAGATTTTCTAGCGAGTTGGGGTAAGTTCACAAGCATGGGTCGTTCCTAATTGTGTCGCTATAAACTGTGTCTCAGTCCCTAATAAATGAATGCACAATGTTATTAAGAAATAAATATATAAATAAATAAATCAGGTGAAATAATTCAATTAGATGAATCTCACCCCCATAAATAAAGGTTTCAGGTCTTTAACTTCACAAACATCAACAGATAAAAGAATTGAAGGGCTATAGATGTTCAAATATAGGCAGAATGGTGAATGTTACACAGTGTGTAAAGTGGCCACTTAAACCAGCCATTGACAGGTCATAAGCCCTGTAGATGCCTAGACTTCTATATTACCTTATCTTAAATGTTCTTCGTCTCTGTTGTAATATGTTAATATAAACAGCTCTCCAGGGAGTTGAATCCAGTCCTTGTCTACAAAAATTTGGACAAACTCAAAATATTGTTATTATATATCTGTTTATTTTATTTTATAATGAAAAAATAGTACAAGGTATATTTATGGTTGCATTAAAAAAAATATACAAAACATATTAATTTAAGGAACGAAAAAAACACGTCATGTCGCTGGTTAAAAATAAATATCAATCAACGCATTTTCCTCGTGGTCAGCATAGACAAGGATCTGCCTTATAATATTTATGCATTAAATTTCTTAATATGTGAACTCTATGGATTACGGTTGAAAAACCCGAGGTAATGATTTAATCTAAAACTAACAGGCACGCGATGAATAGGTATTGAAAGATAATATAAAACATATCTTAATAATCAAACTAATCACGTTTGATAGGACTTTGACAAGTAGTCATAAATATTGTTGTCGTAAATTTATTGAAGTGATAAAGCCGTAGATTTCGCGTTATTTTTTAGTGAATTTTCTGCAAAAAGTATGCGTTCACAATAAATTAGTTTTCATTAAAAATAAAATTGCATAAAAATTACATTTCAACTTTTTCAAAAACTTGTACATTATTTATATAAATGCATATTAAAGAATGACATATTATTTCATACGTTTCTTCAATAAATATTACGTCTAATGAGTTTGAGGTCCAGATGAAGGGTTTCCATTAGTTTGATTAGTCTTAAGTCCCAATATATTATCTAATGATCTATTTACTAATAAAACATTAATGAAATGCAATCAAGAATAGACAGGTGTCCTTGGATAGACAAATGCATAAAAAAATACCCATATGTATTTCAATGGAGACCAAGTAATTTTAAATGAATATGAAAGTCTAGACATCTACGGGGCGGGGCTTATGCTTAGACTTAATTAATCAATGTTTATGTCATTATTTTTAATTAAAAAAAAAAAAAATACTTGCGTTTTAATGACTGACTAACGCAAATGTTTAAATTTCTATAAGTCGCAAATAACCGTGTTAGAAAATGAAAAACGTACAACGGGGTCTCCGTTTCAATTTCTCCATTTTGATTATTTTTATTTTCTGTGTTTGGTTTTTACGTACTAACATCATCCATATTGATCTAATTTTATGTTTATTTGTTTTTTTTTTTTTTTCAATTTTTTAAATCAGTTTTTTATTTTTTTATTAATATGCTGAAATCGACTGCAACATTCAGCCGTTTTATTGTAGTTGTATTGTTTAAATTTTTATTGCCTATTGTTGGCTTTTTTAAGTCATCACTTTATACACCGATTATTGACATAAATAATTTTACCCATATTTGAACTTTCACATACATGTAAAATTTCAGTAACTTTTTGGTATATCCGTTGCAGCAGCAAGGCTTATTACGGAAGTCAAAAAATATTCTTAACTTTTAAATAAAATGAAATTGAAATAAAATAATATAAAGGAACATATTATGAGAGCGGGTATTTAAAGCAATTTTATCTTACCCGTCCAAACCGTCCAATTTGAGAAAATACGCAGTAAATATCTGTCTAATTGCGTACATGTTTTAGATTCAGGAGCCAGTTTTGATGTGACAATATGCTAAAATTCCTTTAATCAAAAGATCTGTAAAATTAACTAGCTGTTAAATTTCTGTAATACAGAAAACCCACATATATACATACATATATATAGAAATATCAATTAACAAACAAAACAATAACTTGTTTAATACGATGTTTCCTATAGATAGTACGCAATATTATTTATGATTGCATGAATGAATTCTTTGTATCATATAATTGGGTAATCATGATCAATAATAAACTCGTCAAAATATAATAATATTGACTTAACAAGATGAAACATTATTTACTAAACAAGATGTAACTTTATTGTAACCTTCAAATGTAAATCAATGTCATGAAAACGTAACCATATATTTATTTCTCTAGTTTCTGCGGTTATCATAATGTACTACTTATTAACACTTATTTGTTTACGAATTTATAAAAAAAAAGTGTTTAATAAAATACACTATAAAATAAAAGGCATACATTTAATGAGTACATTCGTTTATTTTAAGCGCTTTTTGATTCATTGTTATGTTAAAGGACATCTCGATCGCAGGTTTTGAGCCGAAGTTTCGGCCAATTTTTGGCCGAAATCGAAACCGCGTCCGAAACTAGTTTTATTGGCTGAAACTGGCCGAAACTGAAACTTCGGTCGATCACTCAAGCCTACGTTTAAATTTTTCGAAAAGAAAGGATTCAACCACTTCTTTATGAGATGGACATACATAATATCTCCACTGTATGATGAGTCAAAAACACCCGTTCAGGATTCTAGTCTTATATCCGGAAACGGAGAAGTATACTTAATATATTTTTGAGAAGGAGCTGTAGAAGTTTGGACATTTTATACGAATTACGACATGTCATTGGGTGTTTTATATCCTATTATCTTTGTCTCATATCCATTTCTGCTGAGATGTCAATCAGTTAGAATTAGAAAATTAATTTAGTACGTTCCTCCAGAGATTTGGACGTATGATACTGCATTCGAATAACTTTTTAATCTTGTCTTGACGTCCCTTATGTCAATGCCTTATTCATTATTTTTAATGTTTTTAAATGTTGTAATATTATAATATTTATCCCTATAAAATGTATCAATAGACAATGTCCGTAAATAAATAAAAATGACAAAAAACATGCATAAAAAAAAATTATAAACAAAAGTTCACAATATCTAGATTGCGCCAAATTAATGATAAATAAAAGTTTATCGACGCGTTTCTAATACAAATGAAAAAACAACAGGAAAATGTCACATAAATATACAAGGTTAAAGAGAATTTTAATAAATTACTTTTCGAAACAAAAATACTAAAAATATAAAAGTATTCAAATTCAAACTAAAAATAAATTTGAAACTTACTCTATCCTATTTTCCATGCCGTTTACATAGATTTTTGTAACAAAATATGAATACATCTACATATTTTTGAAAATATTTTTAAGATTATAAATATTTAAAAAAATCTATATTTGTAATATAAATTGTAAAACGAACTATACACGAGCATCTTGCTCCATTGGAGAGGTAGAAATGTTTAGTGTTAAAATGTAAAAATATAATACCTACGTATCTATTACTACCTTCGTATTATTTTTTAATGTTGTTATGTTAACAATAACAATATTACTGACACGAATTGCTGTAATCTTTTTTTAAATAACATTCAGAAAACAGGAAGAAACAGAAAACGGGCTGTGGTCCAGTGGTAGTATTGTGGACTCACGGGCCAAAGGCCCGAGATTCAAATCCCACTATACCACAACTCGATTTCCATTTTACCAGCACAAGTTGTTTACGACTTTTAGGAAATGAAACTGAAAATTGAAGTATTAGAGTAAATAATAAGAACTTAAGTATTTCATTCATTATTTATCATTCCCTTTCCGCACCCAAGGGTGCATTGGGCACTGCATCGGTACACCAATTGCAGCGTATCTTGATCAATATGTTACATGAAAGTAAGATGATCAGCCTTAGGCTTCAGGTACCAGTCCAGGGACTATGAAATATTCTAGTGTAAAAACCCCCTTTTAAATAAATATTTCATATCCATCGTGTCGGGATCCAACCCGAGACCTCTTGCGTGGTACGCAAACGCGCTGACCATTGGTGTAATGGTAGTGCACCCCGTGGTGTGCGAGGTCGACAAAGTATTTCTCCTTTTTATTAAAAAAAATAATTAATTCAAGCAACGTTCTTCAAAATCTTTTATAAAAATAAATATTTTGCCTACGATTATTTGGTGCTTAAATAAATAAAAATATATCATAACAAACATGATAAATAAAAAAATATATTTATACCAAACCGTTTCATAACAAGTTCGTTATTTTCTAATAATGAAGAAGACGTTAATGTTAAGGTACATAGTGCTGTAAGGACATAATAATAATAATAATATTCGGTAAAGATGGTACGAAATTAGCATGTATGATTGTAACAAGTTTAGTGCCATGTTCAAACGAGGTGTCGTTTTGTTTTGCATAATATGTTAATACAAGATAAATTATAAAACTAGAACAAACTGATTTACAAGCGCATATTATGCACGCCTTTGTATGGTTGTAATTCGCATTGCTAATTCTTGTTGGTTTTGTGCATTGAATAACTAAAGCTTTTTTATAAGTAAAACAGAAATAATAGTGTTTTTCAACAGAACAAAACATATTTATGAATAAATCTTTGTTAACTATAATATACATTGTGATGCATACAATATAAGAAAACAAAGTAACATATCGACAAAGTTTTCAATTTGTACAAATTTTTGTAGACAAGGGTTGAATTCAACCCCCTAGGGAGCTGTTAATATTAACATATTACTACGGAGATAAAGAACATTTTAGAGAAGCGAATATGGAAGTCTAGGCATCCACAGGGCTTATGACCTATCATTGGCTGGTTTAAGTAGCCACTTTTCACACTGTGTAATATTCAGCTCCCCAGGGGTTTGAATCCAGTTTTTGTCTACAAAAATTTGGACAAACTCAAAACAGGCACCGTGGCGCAGTTGGTTAGACGGCTATCTGTGAAACTGGCATCGCAGGGTCGATTCCCGCCAGTTGCAAGAAAAAAATCCAAGAAAGATTTTTTTCTCAATTGGTCTGGGTGTTGTGGTGTATTTTTCACTACCTCTTTTCATATCCCCTCTTTCCTGCTGACAAGCCTCAAAATAGAGGCTGAACGGGTTATTCCGTAAAAAAAATTGTAAAAAAATCCACTTGGTCCAAGAAAAAGTATAAAAATTGAAAAATATTTTCAGGCTTTGCCTAGTATGTAGGTGACATAATAATCATATGAATCTCACCCGCAACCATGATGGTTTTAGCTCTCTAACTTCACATACGTCAACAGATGGAAGAATAGAAGAAATATAGATGTTCAAATATAGGCAGGATGGTGAATGTTACACAGTGTGTAAATTGGCCAATTAAACCAGTCAATGACAGGTCATAAGCCCTGTGGATGTCAACACTTCTATCTTCCCTTCTCTAAAAATTTGTAATATCTTAAAGATACATATGGTTATATGGCGGACTAATCGCCACTGGTAATTTTTTATAGTCAAACCAAAAGAATATTCAAATTAAAAAATACATACACACCATTAACATATTAAATTAATTATTATAAGATTCACATTAAATGCATTTGTGTGACATTACAAAGTTATGTCTTCCAAATATTCATCAAATGTGTTTTTAAAAACATTTTCAGTCTTGTATACACTGATACAATTTATTGATAAATACATCATATTTCAAATATATGCCTTCTAATAATATACAAAATGATAAATCAAACCGCTTATGCACGCGTTTGTGTAATATTTATGTAAAAAAGTGAATTTGAACAGGAATGTTGCGTCTCATAAAACGAAATAATACGGATCAAAATGGACACCAAGTCATTGGAACAAAAGGGATAATAGTACTAAACACGTGCGTTTCCAGAAACTATCTACCAACCAGCGGGCCACATGGTGACGATATCTACCTACTGTCTACAAAAGCTTCTCTTCGGACACCTATCTCCCTTTGTCAACCATGGAGTTGAAACAGTGTTTGATTTATTTAGTTTTTATTGCTTACTTCTTGGCATGAACACTTGACCAATTTACTACTATACTCTATTTTTTATAAATTTATTGATATTGTTTTAACTTTGCTGGAATTCCTCTCGTCCATGCGCTTTGTAGCTGCACGATGATTGGTTATCTAGCTTTAATATATCAACTTTAAAATACCTAAATTTTGTAAACGGGGTCTAGAATTTCAATCGTCTATGCGCTTAGTAGCTGCAAGGCGTGTTGTAATCTTACTCCTTTTTATTATTCATATTATTATTATTTTTTAATAAACTAAATTTATTTGTCAATTTTTAAAATGTGTAAATGGGGGCTAAATTTCTAACTGTCTATGCGCTCTGTAGCTGCAAGACGTCCTGTAATCTAGCTCCTATCTGTTATAATTTTTGATTGATCTTAATTGAAAACGAGGAACTAGAATCCCAACTGTCCATGCGCTCTGTAGCTGCAAGACGTACTGGGATATTTATTAATTGTACAGCGCCCTTGAGGTGATTTTCACAAAAATGGTGCTTTATAAATTATCCAAATATATATATATATATAATTGTGATTCTTTATTGTTTTCGGTTCCTTCACACTTTTACGGTCATGCACATGGGCCGTCTTTGAATGAATGAGTTTTTTCTTATAAAATTTTATTTTTTAAGTAGTGAAATTGACTTTTTTCATATTTGCAATAATACTAAGGTCTTGATTTTACAATTAGATCTATGCATCCAAAAAACCTTACAATGGTAGTAAATTTAATCGAATAAATATGAGCGTACATGTGGCCAGGAAATTAGCATTTATCAATTTGTTAACACATCTTTTTTGAATTATAAAAGCATTCTGAATATTTATAGAGGTGGCCAAAAAAATAATATCGTATTTTAAAATTGAATATACATAGGTCCGAAAATACCTCGTTTTCATGTTTCGACATATTTCTAGAAGCAATTCCTGAAGATGGCAAAAACATACAGAGATGGAGATTTAAAAAAAAAGGAATATGAATGCTAGATTTTCTAAATTGGTGCCTAAATTAACAGAGCTTATGACCTGTCGTTAGCTCTTTTGTAAACACCATACGTACTGTGTAATTCTTCAAATAAAAATTGGTTTATTATATCAAACTTTTTAGATTTTCACGGCCGTTAAAATGCACGATAAGATTTTCTGGGTTATTATGTCGAGTGTCGTTCGTACTATTTATTGACGTTTCGGATCGCATTACAGCGTCAATCATCAGGGTTTATGTTATTTGTGTAGATAGATGTGTAACCTTAAGTACTAAAGATTTGTACCGTGTCGCAGTCGCTGCTGTCTACAGCTTGTCAATTTGAAATTTGTGGCGCTTCACAGTCTACGCCTTTATGTGATTTCTTTATAACTGGGTACCAGGATGATTTTAAACGCATCCCATCATCTCTCTTTATATTGTCGGGATGTTTGTTTGTTTTGATGGCGTGTTTTTTAAGAATTATGGAGATTTCTGTATTCTGTATATGAAATCTGTAAGATTCTGCCCATATGGCAAACAAGCTGTCCCTTTATAACCGTCATTATAATTGACATGTGTCCTGTTTGTATTTAATAGGGAAGCATTATATTAAAAATATTCTTATTTTTTTACCCGATTCCATATTTATTTATTTATTAACGGACATTGTCCATGCATACAACTTATAGGGTTTAAATATTACAATAAAAGTATAGTTTAAAACATAAAAAAAAGAAAAGAAGCAATGACAAACATGGGACATCGAGGCAAGATCTGGACTATTTATTTAGTGCTCGTTTAAACCGTCGTAAACTTAAACCAAAAAAGTCCAGATCTTTTCGTGAGTTAAAAATACGACAAAGACGGCTCATTGGAGAATTAAGGCCATAGTTTGTTCTATGCTGATCAATGAACAGTACTTCTTAATCTACGTGTCAGAATATTGAATTTTACGTGTCCCAGTAATGATGGAACATCGATTATATCATTTAGTATGCCGAACATATATATGGAGTCAATATTAGTTCTACATTTTTGTAGACTAGATATATTTAACATTGACTCTATTTCAGCAAAAGAATAATCATCACTCTCTAGTCCAAGCATCCACGCTATTTTTCGAAGCAAGCGATGTTAGACTGATTCAATGTGATATATTATAAATTAAAGTTTGATGGCAATAACAGGTTGCACAAAAATCCATAATTAAAATAATACTCCGAGTCCCGATACAGACATCCACTGAAGAAATATTCCACAAATCACAACTTATGACACCAAAACAATTATACGCTAAAACAATACTCACTTACAGATTAAAAAACCACTCTTATTCAAATGAAAGACATAGCCCCTACAATACATCACATACAAATAATATAATCACTAGATCCTCAACACAAAGACAACTTAAACAAATATAAACTAAAACCACTTTCGGACGAAGGGATTTTGAGTATTATTCAATTAAAATCTATAACTTACTTCCACTATATATTAGAACAATTAGTAACGAGAAAATGTTTAAAAAGGTTATAAAAAAATGGATAGTGGAGCTATGTGGAAGTAAAATGGATTGTCTCATTCGCCCAATCCAATATTGAATCAACTGCTCCACAAGTGTATAGCTTATGTTAGGTTTTTGTTCTTTCATTGTGAGTTTCGTAATATTAATAATATAGATGTGCATAAATTAATTATAAACATAAATACGTAGTGTTTAAAACTGTCTGAACATTTTGTTAATTATCTCTGTTTATTAAGTTAGTCTTCTTTGTTTATTCCCAAATGTAAAAATATTAAAAAAATATATATTGTTAAGTGTCCTCGGGTAACCCCAATGAGGTCACATTATTTATATTATTAATTACAGTTTGTAAGAGAAAAAAAATGAATAAATAAATGAATAAAAATAAATTGCTCTCGCAACATCCATAGTCAAATGCACGAACCAGAACATCACAAGGGGGACTAATAATATCGATTGAATTCCCTTTTCAAGACTGAGAGTAGCTATTGAGTCAATAATATTTGAACAAGATTCTGGTTTCATTTATTTTTTATTATTATTTTTATTTTGAATCTAGAAATAAGGCACACATAAAAATATTCTAATGTGTGCTCTAATAAAAAATGTACATTTATTTATTTATGTTTCGGGAATATAATATATACTGCCGAAACAATAAAATTGTCATTTTTCATGATACTCTTTCAGCTTTTGCAAATAATCTCTTGGGATTAAATCTTATTTAATAAGTACACACGTACAACTTATTTTTTATTGCATTGTATCCTAAATAAAAAAAATATTCAAAAATATGTATTACATCTTAATATATAAATTAATTTTGTGTAATTCTATAATTGAAGATATATATGCACGTAAAATTGTATCGACGAATGCTTTCAAATAGTATGTTTTCTAGTATGTATCTTTGTTGAATTACCTAATAAAATAAAATAAGTTTTTTAACACATATTTTTTAACCTTATGTTTGAACTTTTTCATATTATTTCACTCACAGTATTCATATTATTTCTGCGCGGTACGGCAAAACACCTAAAGCGTGGTATTTTTTTTTAATGTTGCTTACGAGTAACAACTTAAAATACGTATGCGTTATAATAATTTAAAAGTATAAAATGTATAAGTGCAACTTTTTAGAATAGGGTTGTGGTCAAAGGTCCAAGGTTCGAATTCCACTCTACCACATCTCGATTCCCGTTTTTTGAGCACAATTTATATTTACGACTTTTAGGATATGTGTCTAAAAATTTATATATTTGAGTAAATAATAATATTTCTTTGAAAATTGTTATTTTATTAATTTCCTATCTCCGTTGCCTTTAGTACTATTTGCTTTATTGAATCTACATGTTTTTTGGTGTACACACAATTAATGTAATGAGGCATGAGGGAACTACATACCTAAACTTTTTAATTTGTTTTTTTTTTAAATAATAATTATTATAACCTTTTAAAAAATGATTTACTCTTCGGTTAAATATGTACGTAGCTACATGTACGTAAGTAGTCAAGGTCGAAATAATTCGTTTATAAAGCTAAATAAACACAATTGAATGGTAGATGAAAGGTTTTAAAGGCACTAGTTGATTTTGGAAAAGGGCCTTGATACTTTTTATGATAAAAAATACTACCTATATAGGCAGGTACTATCGGTTTAGAGCGGTTATGAACTTTTGATATTTTAACGGACTTTTGGATACTAATGTTGTTTTTCAAGTTTTTTATACCGTACCTTTCTCAGAGTATTAATTATTTATCCATACGGACAAAAACCATTACATGATTATCAATCAAGAAGTTAACTTCAGTTTACAGCAATACAACGGGCCGTAGGTACTCAGATCGAGAATTGCAAGCGCAAACCGAAACCGTCCGTTACACATTTGATGTTATACCAAAATCCAAACAAAATATTTGGAACGCTTTTGTTCTATGCAATAGGGCGAAAGTGCTTTTCTATAAGCGGCTGAATAATTACTCAGAGGTACCTTTGTTGTCCAAATCACATAGAACATACAATAGGCATACACAAAATGACATAGTAACAAGGAATAAAGTAAAAAAATTGTAAATTTAGATATATCAGAGGACCACAACGATTTTTAATTGGATTATGTTTAAATTTCATAATGATTTATTTAAACAATATTTATTAAAGTCAATGAAAAATTTTAAGCGAATATCAAACTATCCTTGAATGAAAATACTGACCAATTTATGGAATTGTCTTAACAGTTTTGTTCAACCTTTTTGAGTACGCGACCAACTCAGGACCTCAAGAATGGTAGGCGAACGCGTTAACCACTACACAACGAGGCAGCCTTATCTTCACTTGATTTCCTTATTCATGATTTTTACCTAAGAGCAGCTATTGAGTTGAAAACACTCGCTTTGGGTTCTGGTTCTATTTCAGACGCAGAATTGAGATAATGATATAACTTTATAATTTAATTGATTACCCACCAGAGTTAAATATTTTGACTCAATCATAGATATTGAGAATAACGGATTGATTAGTTAAATAAGCAAAAAACGTCTTAAAATATTATTGTAAATAAGAAAAAGGAAAAATTATATGTAAAACTAACACAATCATACGATAAATCCATAATATAAAATAAAATATTTTCTCTATTTTGACATTGGATATCACATTTTTTTTTCGGAAGTATGATGAAGATAAATAAGTAACATAATATAATAATATGTAAGTATGTTGGTGATACAAATACAAGCTTGAAAGTTTATGATTTTAAACAAATTAACCCGAAAACTCCGCTAGTTCGAGTAATTGGTTTACTTACTATGAGAAGTAACACACTAAAAATCAATTTTCCCCAATTTCTTAAAATTAGTGAATCGGCAATTATTCAGTTTTACCATTTACGCGACTTTTTAATTATCAACTTATTATAATATTGTTTTATTATCAATATTAGGAAAAAATACAAGAAGTGACATCTATGTAATTTAATACGTACTAAAAAAGATAATAAATTTGAAGAGCACCTCATCTCTCATCAGTCTGTGGTAAACGTCAGTTCACTTATAGCGACATCTAGCTTTAATATTGAGCAACTAATTAAATCATCCTAGCCATTATTTTTAAAGTAGGTACCTAACATAATATTTTTACATGGTCAAGTTAGTGGCCCTGACATCAACCGAGAATTTTGAACGCTGGTAAAACTTACAGATTTACTCCATAGGTGATACCTCCGTACGCTAGTCTTAGATGAAAATTAGTTTTTAATTATATTGACATTTTGCCTTGATGCCAGCCAAACACAAAGACATATTTTTCTCATTTTCAGAAAAATTTAATTTACAAAAATTTCTTTTGAATATTTAAAAAAAAAAAGTAGAACCCTCAAAAAAGTCCATAAATATTTAGGTATAACCCATTATGATGTTTAGAACGGTAAAAAAACAACCTACTAATTAAATTTATGAATAGGGTATTTTCACAAATCGTGAATGACGTTAAAAGTACATTAAATTTTTAAAGTGGAACGATTTGATTAATATAAAAGTCAACGCACAAAAAAACAATTTTTTATCAATACTTACCTATGTTTGATTTAATGATTTTTATAGAATACTCATCAAATTAAGATATAAAAAATAACTACTCTTTGTCACACAACATGTAAAATGTATATAATAAATTATATTGTATTTACTAAATTTTGTAGTAAGTTAATTTATCAAATTTAAACATAAAAAAACCTGATGTTTGTCTAAAAACGCATGTTTTATTTAGTGAATTTTAAAATTTAAAGTAAATCAAATAAAAAAAATGGTATTTTTCAAAGAACATGTAAAATGTATAAAGTACCTTTATTTTATTTAGTGATTTTTATTGTATCAAAAAATTCTTCTTTACATTGAAAAAAATGCATTTTATAAACTGAATTCTATAAAACCAATATAGTATGTAAGTATTTAAAAAAAAGTTATTTGTTAAAAACACTTGTAAAATGTATTCCTCGGCAAGGGATTTCCCAGTGAGGAATACATTATAACCAAATCATGTTTATTTTTTATCAATGAATTAATCCTTTTCAGGTTTATAATCAAGGGCATACAAAACGGCTCGCAATTGGCGTCACGTTGTTTTTGACGTCAAACGTTAAGCCTAACTTCTAACAAACATTGCGTACAAGTATGACGCGGTAACGTAATACGTACTGTTTATAAGAAATAATTTTATTTGATGATATTAAATTTATAAAAATACATTAATTGACAAAAACTTTTGATTGAACTTTAAATTTGAAACAAGAAAACACAATTTTGTTTTGTTTGCAATATGGTTATTAAAAGGAATGACAATATCCGACTAAGGCCTTCCATATAATTTGCCAAACTTGCAGAGAAAGTAATAGAGTTAAATTTAATTTCAATCGCGATTTACCAAAAAGAAACCGATAGGAAGATCTACTGTCTTAAAAACAGTTTTTCGAATATGTGGAGGGAGTGCTTTCACGTGCTGTTTTTCACATATTTATTTATTTGATACTTTATATTTATATATATACAGTAAATATACATATAAGGGCGGGCATATTGCCTTAAGGCAATTTCTTACTACCTACCCAAACCGTTCAGTTCAGAAAATTATAAATACATGGACATATTGAATCCTACAATCTTATACAAAAATTAAAAACAAAGATTAACAAAATAAAAAAATATTCAAAAAAAATAACACTATACTATGAAGATAGGAGAGGGGATGGGAAGGAAAAAAGAAGGATAAAGGAACAATTAAATATTTAGATAGAGACATTTCAATCTTAACTTAAATGTATATAAAGAAGAGGCGTCTCTAACATTAGTGGGTAGATTATTCCACAATCGAGCGGCTACTACTGTGAAAGAGGAGGCAAGAAAATTAGAGCTATGACAGGGTATTAAAAGGGTTTTCTAGTCACTAGAAATGAAGAGATAGTCCGTGTTGTGAAAGAGGTTGGATGAGCTCTCTCAGATAAACAGGCGAAGTGGGATTATTTAAAATATTGTGAAGAAGTGATAGAATGTGAATGTTTCTTCTATGCCCGATACTGAGCCAGTGTAGTTGCGCGCGATACTCGGTTACGTGGTCAAATTTTCAAAGATCAAAGATATAACGAATACAAATATTTTGCATATAGGACGTAAAACATTCTATATTCAGGTACCTAATTCAAAATACGAACGAGTGGAGGCGTATTATAAAAAAAATCGAAATACGAGTATTTTAAACAATTGCAGAAATTTATCCGACGTCGCACGGAAAAATCGTCATACGGTTACCATCGTAATTTTATGTTTGTCGAAAGAAAAAAAAAACGCGAAAAGATTCTATTCCACTAAATTCAAAAACGACTATTCTGAATTTAAAAATAAAAAATATGTAGGTTGTGGGTTGGTTTCATGTTGCTTTAAGTCTGAAAATTTTGCAAAGTAATAATGCCCTCCTTTCTTTGGGGTAAATTATGTTTCAATAATAAACGTCCGGAACTAAAGTGCACAGTAAACAGCATATTTATGAAGAACAATACGCCATTTTTCGTAAAAGTAAAATGATTGGAGTGTGCGAGAGTTCAAACAAAGAATGGTTTTATTGTGTTAAGCATGAATGGAATAAAAGATATCGCACAGTTAGTTGCAAAAAAGGGAAATGCTAAATCAAATAATAAGAATCTATTGTTCTGAAAACTTTCGCATTCAAGATGTTACATTTAAATGAACATCAATTTACTATTTAAAATATTATTATAAAATTCTATTGTAAATTTTACATGATTGAACCCAATTTTATGTTGACGAATGAGAAAATTTAATGGATCCAAAAATTGTATTTATAAGGTTTTCTTGCACAACTGTAATTCGAAAAAAATATGTACTCATATATCTGTGCTGACACGGAAAAGTGGCATAAGTGGGTTTTTTTTGTCACATTGAGTAGTGAATATAATTTGATACTCCATTTACAGATATACAAGTAAAAAAAAGAAACGTTATCCTCCGAAATCCTATCGAAACTCCTCATCATAACGATAAAAAAGCTCTTTTACATTTGGACCTTAGTCGGTATTTGTAAAATAGTATGAAAGAAAATAGATCTCACTCGAGTCGTGCCTTCTTACAAATATTTTAATCAAATTTGTCATATGAAATACGGGCACAAGTCGACTTGCGCCGGCAGAGCAAAGCAATAATATCAATCTATAGTATTGTAGAAGGGCGCTAACTTTATCTTTGGTCGATCGGCGTTCTTCCAATATCAAATGTCAACGTCAAACATGATATAGTTTAGTCATGAAGAACGAATGGAATACGAAAGAATGGTAAAACAGGTACATACAGTGAGAATGAACGGAAACGTAGGACGAAGACGACCAAGAAAGACGTGGCATTATCAGATAAACCAAAAAAGTCTCGTCATGTCAAAAGCAGGCAGAACCGAAGGGCGTTTATGATAATTCGTATAAATGTGGTATTTATTTAAATATATTCAAGCATTAACGTTGTAAATTTTAAGTTATCTTTTTTAATTAATAAAAAACCACCGAGGCCCCAGCTGTCAATAAGTAAAACAGCCATATTGTAAAATTACATCATACAAACTTATGCCCTTTTTCTGTGTCAGCACAAATTTATGCAGTTAAAAAAATTTAAGTACAAATTTTGACCAGTCTGTTTATGGTGGTTTGGATGGTTTCGGAGCTACGCTTGCGACTCTCGACTCAGGTACCTACGGCCCGATGTTTTATTGCAAACTGTATCTAATTAAGTGACTGATTATCCTGGAGTGATTTTTGTCCAAATGGGCGTCTCCATAGCGTTATTACTCTAAGATGTAGACTAAATATACGTATTTATATCGTCATTTTTTGTAAAATAAATCACCCATCATAAACGACCAATAAAGTACTGTAAAAAAACCTACAGATTTCATAGAACAAGCATGAGAAAAAAGTGATGTCATAAGTAAAATAAAAGCTGCGTTTTAAACATCTTGAAAACATCATAGTAGTGTCAAAATAACGTCAATGATTTAGCGTACTTAAGAAGTAAATTATTTTAAAAAGCACTTAGTATGATAATTTAATGATCACATAATTTTTTATCCCGCAATAATATTTGTTTGAAATTCATAATTGAATAGGCAAACGTATGTCAGAACTATATTCAATATGTGCACGGTGCACATTTGTGCAGAATGCAAGGCTAAAGCAAGTATTTTCGATAAAATGTATTTTCGATTTACAATTACATTTTGATTTTTTATTTATTTATTTTATTGGAGAAACAAACAGAATGTACATAAATATTGATAATTTATTTGTATACTAGTATAGGACACTCATGCATACACCAAAAACATTGTTTACACTGAAAACAATAATTTAAATAAAGTAAAATATAGCAAATGTAAAAAATAAGAAATGAAAAATATTTATATAATAATGAAATTAATTAAATATCTGCTTCTTTCAATATTTATATGATGATAGTATATTAGTTATGATATATTTGTTATGATGTATTTAATAAAAGCCTCGTTATTTTCAGTTTTTTTTCTAATTTATCGAATCGAAATACCTAAAACGATTCATGTTTTCCACCTAAAAGGTTTGTTTTAGTTAGAAGTTAGTGCGTTGATATCAACAAGGGTGCCACCCACCAATAAATATTTTCTTATTACTTGTTCAAGCTTAAATCATTTTGTTTAAAAGTTGTATTTACCGTATTTAAACCGAGTTGCTGAGGAGTAAGGATCAAACCTCAAACATAAGCAGCACTATAAGACAAAAACCCTAATAGATAACATTCTTTAAATGAAGATATAATATTTTACTGAAAAAAAAAACTTGTCACTGAAAATACCTTACCTTGACACCGTTTCTCTGCATACGTAGAAAAAAATGATAGAACGCAATCTTCGTGTGTTAATCCACATCAAGTATTTGTGCCACCATTATTTTTGACCATTCTTTTGTAGTCTATTTGCTGCTGCTTCTGTTAAAACCACGAAATTATTATGAACGAAACTAATACCACGAAAGTTGTTTTGATATTTATATAATTTCACGTATAAATTTATTTAAAGAAAGTAGATTAAGTATTTTTTAAGACAAATGAATATTGTAAACAAATATACAGTTCACGAAATAAAAACCTTATTTTTTTACAGTGTTTATTTTACATGATGTCAGCCTCGTGGTCTAATGGTCAGCGCGTTTGTCTACCATACATGGGGTATCGGGTTCGATTCCCGACATGGTAGATATGAAATATTAATTGAAATGAGTGTTTTCACACTAGAATATTTCATAGTCCCTGGACTGGTAAGGGAAGCGTAAGACTGATCACCTTACCTTAATGTAACAAAATTGATCAAGATAAGCTGCTATCGGTGTACCAATACATTGCCCTGTGCACCATTCGGTGCGGAAAAGGAATGATGATGATTGTTTTACATGAAAAACATTAAAACGCAAACGGGCACTAAGTAACAACAAAACATACTACAGTCAAATGGGCGCGTAAAAGAAACACTGCAACATTTTTTTTCAATATTTATCACCCTTTTTTTATAGTCTATATACTTAAAAAACCGTTAATGAGGTTTTTATTTAATTATCTGACAACATAATTTAATTTTGAATGATAAAAAACTCTTTTTTTTTTGGAAACAAATATTTTCGTTTCTATGATTTACCCAAATATATCAATTTTGGGGCTATTTTTAACGAGTTGTAAATAACTCACTATTAGAAAATAGGAACCAATTTGTGGTAGAGCGAGGTGCGAACGCTTCGAACCTCGGACCTCTGATCCGTGAGTGCGCGACTAGCCACGGCACCACAACCCGGTTCTGTTTATCTCGTGTAAATGTTAATTTGATTGAGTTTTCAAGTTCTCATTTGTGAAAAGCAAGTGTCGAAGACGAAGCCATATGTGGAAAATATCTACAGGATAAACCATATTCATATATGTGGCGGACGGTGAAGAAAGTTATTGTCGGAGTAAGATTTTCTATTACAGACTGGTAAGTAGGTGGTTATTTCTTATGAAGAAAGAAAATATTGATCTTGGACGTTCATATAAACACAATATCATTGACCTAAGACTTCCATAACTGAGTGGAACGAGTTTCACATCCCGAGTAAGAGAAAGAATTCTAGAAAAAGTTAGCTTCGTTTCTACAACGACCAACGAGTTACTAGTGTTTTATTGTATGTATAATAAAATTATTTAAGTTGAATTGAATAAAAATGACCAATCTTTTACGAGTATATGCACAGTTTTATTTTTTATAAATGATTTCAAAACGTTAATAACTCTAAAACACGTTAGAAATGAACAATGAATAATTCCTTAACTTTATAATTACTGTAGAGAACGATAATTACCAGTTGCAGAATCTGCTTTATATTCTGTTTTTATTTATTTATTCATATTTTACTGTTACAAACTATAATCAATAATAAAAATAACGTGACCTCACTGGGGACCTACTCGTGTCGAGGACACTTGACAATATACTTTTTAAAAATGTTTTTACATTTGAGAATAAACAAAGAAGGCTAACTTAATAAACAGAGATAATTAACAACATATTTAGACAGTTTCAAAAACTAGGGATATACTCGTATGTACAACTATATTGTTTATATTACAAAACGCACAATAAAAATAACAAAAACCTAACATAAGCTATACATTTGTGGAGCAGTTGATTCAATATTGGTTTGGGCGAATGAGACAATCCATTTTACTTCTACCTAGCTCCACTATCCATTTTTTAAAGCCTTTTTAAACATTGATAAAAATAATATGTTTCAATTATTTCCATATTTTGTACAATATTTTTCTCATACATTTCTAGGTTTATATAAAGTATTGTAACATCGCTATTGATCTCTTGCGTTTATTTTTTAATATTGCTGACATTAATCTTTATTATAAGGTTATGTATATGTATTTTTACTCACTACAAACTACAAACTTTAAAATATCTTTTTTTACTTAAATTTTAATTTTTAAACAATTTTTTATGTTTTTCTTTTTCCTTCTCTTTTTTTACAATTTCATAATTAACCTTACATATAATTGCTTTATAATATGGAAACTTTACTGGTCCATTAGAGTTAGGTCTAATTGTGTAAAATATTAAACATTGTAACTGTACTGTATGTTTCCTAAATAAAAGAAAATAAAAAATAAAAATTTAAAAATAGTATATTTGGATAATTTATATAGCGCCGATTTTGTGAAAATCACCTCAAGGGCGCTGTACAATAAATAAATATCCCAGCACGTATTGCAGCTACAGAGCGCATGGATGGTTGAGGTTCTAGTTCATCGTCTAGAATTATAATATATAGGAGCTAGATTACAGCACATCTTGCAGCTACAGAGCGCATGGACAATAAGAAATCTAGCCCCTATTTACATTTTTTTTAAATTTGACAACGAAGTTTAGAGTTGTAGTGTTATTTTAAAAAATTAAATAAAAAACAAATTAATACAAATCGAAGATAGATTACAAGTCTTGCAGATACTGAGCACATGTTTGTTATATTTTGTTGCAATTTTTCTAGTTATTCAATTTATTTATCTAAATGTATTTTGGCTTCGTGGTGTAGTGGTCTGCGTGTTTGCCTACCATGCAAGAGGTCTCGGGTTCGATTTCCGACATGGTTAATTTGAAATATTTATTTAAAAGAGTGTTTTCACTCTAAAATATTTCATAGTCTCTGGACTAGTACCTGAAGCGTAAGACAGATCATTTTACCTACACGCAACAAAAATGATCAAGATACGCTGCGATCAGTTAGCAATGCAGTGCCCTCTGCACCATTCGGTGCAGACAGGGAATGATGATGATGATGATATCTATTTTACTATATCTCTTTTCTGTTTCATAGACGATATCAGATTTTTGGTGAGTTTTTTCTAAAAGTGCCCATTTCAATTTATGTTAGAATTTTCTTAGTTTGGGTACAGGTTTATCATTTCTAATATTATTTTGTGTTATTTCTGTACATATATCTTTATTGTCTATTGTTTGTGTCTATGTTGTTATGCCTTTCTGTTTGTGTTGTTTTAATGTTGTTTTTAATGCTTATTTGTTTAGCTTGTTTTGGATCGATGTTATCATGTTTTGGTAGAAAGCCCTAATAAAGAGAAAAAAGTACTTACGTAGTATACAGTATAACTGATAAATCCAGTCAATATCCAAATTAAATCTTAATTCATTCTTTTTGACCACCTTATCGCCTACTCATTTTCAAATGACGATGCCCATTATTGATATATGTTTTTACATTGATTTTTTTTAATTCGTGATAAAAAATATGTAAATTATTTTCTTTCTCACATCTCCGACTATCCCTATGCAAATAAATATGTCGATCGGTTGCTCCGTTGAGACGTGAAGGAAACACAAACAAACAAACAAACGCACTTTCGCATTTATAATATTACTATAGATTATACCATCTATCGAGCTACTCGTACATAATGCATTTTAAGTGACAATTTCAATGCTGACATATGCCGGTAAATGTAAGAAAAATAAATACAGAGACAGCTTTAGTTGTTCATAATGGATTTCTCGTAAGGATGGGTATAATTTTAATTCAATTTAGTTGTGTCATTTATTGTGTTCTTTTTAACTGAATGTTTTCTTAACTCGATATTTTCAAACAGCCCGAGCTGTCCATGTTTTTATTTTAACTAAGCAGGTACGCGCAAATATTTTAATTTAATTTATTGTCTTTTAAAACTATTTATAGTTCCTTTAGGAATTTAATGATCTCATTGAACTGTTATATTTTATCAATACACTGACGCGCTTTCATTCCTGTTATTTATATATATCGTCTTTAGGTAAATGCCGACAATGATCTAACGTAGAGAACACCAACCTAATAAATTGTATCCATCGGCTCTCTAACGAGAATATTATTTTATTTATTTGCTCACGATTTGCGCTTACAGTTGGCAACCATGTAATATCGTCTATCGTTAAACGTTATCAGATAGAAAACCGTTTAAATTATTCCGCTAATTGCAATTAAGGCAGGTTCGTACAAGTCGTTACAGAAAAAATAATGAAATATAAATACAAAATTGATAAAATGGATTTATGTTGGCAGTATTTTAGTTGACTTGAAATATTTAATATGATGTCTTCTGTATTACATTTTTCATGATTTGAATATCATAGAATATCTGAAAGGTATCAATGATACCTACAATAATGCCAGTAATATAATACCCAAGGTAGAACTATGCGAACAATAACATTAAAAATAAAATAACTATATTTTAGTATGTCCAAATATTTGTAGGGATGGACTGAATTACAAGGAGATGAAAGAGTTGAAGAAATATGGGTATTCAAACAAAGGCAGTATGGTAAATATGAGATAGTTTATCAGTGTATTGTTATTACCCAAACAAGCACATTAGCTTGCCATTGGCAGGTCATGAGCCCTGTAAAGGAGTAGTATTAAAAATTTAATTTGTGTTTTCTTATTTTTGTTTCATTTTTTTAAATTTTATTTTATTAAATTTTATTCTATTTTATGTACTTAGAAAAGCAGAAAAAAACATAATTGTAAATGGAAATGTAAATGTTATGTATGAAGCAACTTACAAAATGTATTAGAATAATACATACGGCCTCTGTTTTATTGATTTTTTAAAGTTATATTGTCAGAATTAAGCCCTTTTCTCTTGGTTTCTTTTTTAACCTGTTTTTTTTTGGTATTGTTTTTAAATAAATCAGTTTTCAGGATTTTTTTGTCTATTTAAATATTCAGACTCGGTTTTTGAATCCGTTTATTAACGTATTTCTTTTTATCATAAAAGGGTTACCACAAACCAAACACGTGATTTGTGGGTATCTTTTTTACAGTATCTGCATGATCAATAAACTCGTAAATTTCTAAGCCTGTCGATTTCGTAAAAAATCAAGTTTTTTAACGACTATCGTGTCGTGCTCGTCTTCACACAAATGATTTCAGATGTATATTTAAATTACATCTTCTATTTTTTCACACCAGATTCTGTTTTTAGCTAGAAATAAAACTCCTTTACAAACCTTCATGTAATTGACATGTTACAAAACAACATTACAAGCAATATGAAAGTAAATGCATTATTTAAAATTATCTGATAGCAAACAGTGGCCAATTTCATTAGGTATTAATTTAATTTGAAGCTACGTTTAAAAGAAAAAGAACTTAGTACGAACTTTAATTTCTTAGGTTTTCATAGCCGTTCAGAAGAACAATGAGTTTTACTGGGTTATTATGCCGTGTGTCGTACGCTCTCTTTTCTGACGTTTCAGATCGCATAACAGTATCCATTATCACGGTTGACGTTATTTGTGTAGATAAAGTTATATACATAGGATTTGTACTTTGTACTGTGTCGTAATCGTTGCTATGAATATATGCAGCTTGTTGATCTGGAATTTGTATCATTTTACAGTCTGCGCTGATTTATTTTTATTTTATCTGATTTTTTAATTACTGGGAACCAAGATGATAAAAATCGTATCAATTCATCTCTGTTTATATTGTACGGATATTTGTAAAATATACAAACTTATGTAGGGTCTTTTGCATGAATTAATTTTGTGTCGGTTTGTCTGATAAGTTGATTAAATTGGTGTTTATTAATTACATTCTACAATAAAGTATGAAATCAATACAACATGAGAATAATAGTGTACCTATTTGTAAAAGTTGTAATGTTGAATTAATTATAAAATACTAAATAGGTTGACAATGTGATACTGAAGGGCGGGACAAATTAGTGAAATGAAACCAATTTAGTTCTAATCACCAAGTAGTAAATTTAGTTACAATAATTTATTAAATACTTTTTTTATACCTCGAAAATAAAACATGATAATAAAGTTCAGACGGTCATTGCGAAAAAAAAAAGATTTATATGTTCAATTAGGAAAACGGCCTACTAAATGAATATTACCACAAGAATAAAAACTTTTTTTTACAAATTAAAAATTCATTTGCTGTCACAGATTTTCAATAGATTTTCGATGAAGATGTTAAATTTCAAAGTTTTCCAAGAACGAATCACATACTTTTGAAGTTTGTTTTAAAGTATCCATATACTCAAATCACTGCGATACCATCGAATTAAGAATAGTCCAGAAACCGCATACGGGCATCAAACAGAAGGCGACTAAACTACTCATAAATTAGTAGGTTTACGTTTTGACCCATTAGTTTCTTTGTAGACGTCGTTCAATACGCAACTCCTGATTTGAATTCAACTATGCTGTGTTGTGTCCTTTTAAAGTGTAAAAATACTGCTAGGATCTTAAAGAAACAGGATGCAATCACATTTCACGTGTAATTGGCAAATGAATGTGTATGTAACAAATGCATCTCTTAAAAATTGAATCATTTTTCCATCTGTCAGATTGTCGAAGAAACAAAATAAACATTTCGTTAGTGTTGCCAGGGTAGTATTTTTTTACCCTACTTTGCTCATCTAATGAGAGAACCAATAAAAATTGGACCTCGGATTAAACAACTCTGTGGTGGGAATTTGGTCGACATTATCTTTAAAACATCAAATATTATTTGACATGACAAAAAAATATCGGTTTTATGTCAAATAAAATTTGTTTTATTGTTCAAGTTCAAAGTTTATCATTTAAATTACTCTAATTAAATGACCCTTTACTTATCCACTCTGTTGTGTCAATCAATATTGCCACATGTACAATAAAATTTTAGATAAATTAACTCATTGCTTTATTTTTTACCTTACATTTGTGTTATAATTATATTTTTTCCCATCGTGCAACATTACACGGCGGCATCACAAATGCGCGCGGTGAAATTGAGGCATAGTGGGGGAATTATTGGACACAGTCCAATGTATTCGAATATAATTCTACGCTCCTTCTGGACTATTCTTAATTCTATGTGTAATACATTCATTTATTTAGTTTCGTTAGTGCATTGTCAGTAGAAAGATTACAAAATCTGCATCAGAAACGGAATTATATTATTTTAATGAGATATCAATTTTCACTTGTACCCCGTGGGAAAGTGGTTTACCGTTCTTTGAGATCATCTGTGAACAGTTAAACTAAACTGTTTCCGTTTCAAATATCATGGTTGTTTAAAGATCGATCTGTTGGCCATTTTTCATTTAACTGTTCAGCGAACACGATTGTGCGTTGCTAATAAATAATGAAAAATCATCTGCAGTCTTGTACGGGTCACTGACTTTCTGGCTTTGTGAAAACCTTACTTTCTGATGCAAGAGATAGCTGTCAAGTTTCGAGTTACCGTTTTCATTTGTTTTATAAATAAAAAAAATAAAAAAAAACATTTATGAGATTCGATGATTTTTTCGCTTGTTTTTTATTTGTCTATGTCCCAACGCAGCTCAGGACGAAAGTTTATTGGAGTTTTACTTTATAAATGTTTAAATTGCAATAACTTAATTTATGTGTTTGGTTTTGCCAGAGTCAAATTAAGTGTTGAGTTACATAAGTATCACATTAACGAATAAGTACTTTTACAAATAAACTATGTTTTAAAAGAGTAAATTAAAAAAGGTTTTTAAATAAATTTGAACAATCTTGTGATTTGGATAAGAAACAAGCGTAAACATTTGAGTATGAAAAGGAATCTTTAGTTTGATCTTACATTCAAGGAATTTGTATTTATCTACTGTGAGTGGAAATTGGAAGAAAACATTGTTTGGTTCACCGATGTTCGGACCACGTTCACTAGCAAACAATGGGCATCAAAAAGAGTTAAAACAAAGGTAATGTGATAATTATGACAGAAGGTTTGTGTGTGAAAAAAAAACGTAAATTCATTTGGAAACAATGTTTTTCCCGAGTCCGGATGAAATGTAAACATACATTATGTGTTAAGTAGATCCAGAATCCCGGCATGTGATTTCGACGACTCGATGGCTACTCTCATGTAAAAGTCTTTAAAAGGAAATCGGGAGGAGACTAGTTCGCCTCGTGGGATATAAGTAAGTGCGTTTGACTATCACGCCTTAGATTCACTCACGATTAAATTTTTGCAAGATCAACGTAAAGTATGGATTGAATACGTGACATTTCACAGCCAAATTACATAGTCCCTGGTATGGGGCCTAAGGTTCAGGACTGATTATCTTGCTTTAATGTTTATTATAAGTAATCGCTGATGCTATGGTTCGTTGGGTGCGGATAAGCGAATGATTATTATAGAAAAAATAACAGAAAACAAACCGTACAAACACAGACAAAAATGAAACATTTGTTGGGCTTAGTGAACATTTATGACCGTCAACGAATGCAAATTACAAAATATATTCATACTACAAAATGTATCACGGAGATTAAAATCATAAAATTTTAAAAATAAGGAAATACAGGATAAGAAAATTTCCAAAACATTATTAATTCAGTCAACGGCAGGTCACAAGCCCTGTAAATGACTACACTCGTACAATATTTCCTTATTAAAGTGTTTCTTTATGATTCTCTAAATATCTAAGAATTAATAGTTTTTTTAACAAAACATAATCTTTCGGTAATACTCCTAACCGATTATTTGTTATTTTTTAATCTATTCTCATGCTTCTGCTTCTTCTTTTGCCTTCATCTCCCCACTGCTGGATATAGGCCTCTTCCATATCCTTCCATCGTTCTCTGATTTTAGCCTTTTTTTAGTAATTTCTTTTCCCTCACAGGGGTTATATCGTCGGCCCATCTTTTTTGAGGTCTTCCACCCCGTCTTTTATTCTCCCATTCTCATGCTACCCACCCTTAAATCAAGAAAGAAGATTTAAACTCTTTTCCGAAATTGCCACATCATTCTGAAATCGTCATTCGTTAAGTCAAGTGTAAATCGTAAATATATTTTAAACTAACGAACTATTGCAAACAGCAAAAAGTTTGTTTGCAATAGTTCGTTACCCTAAATAGTGTACCATCGCAAAATAAAATTGCGGCGCATCTTATTCAAGGAAGGTTCATTCTCATATCTCTATCCTTTCTTTAAATTCTTTTAAACTCACATTAAACTGAATCAATATTCGTTTTTACAACAAAGTCTTAGTCTAATTAAAAAGACCGTTACAAGCGCGTAGTCGGCATTTCAATTGGTGGGCAATCGCTTTCCTTGAATTCATTTTCAAATGTAACATTGTCGTGATCAGATGTGACGCTACACATAAAATGATGACGTGTATGATGAGAAAATACTTAAAGTTACACTACAACTGAGAAAAATAGAACAGATAATATGTAGTGTTTCATTCATAAATAAAATAAAATTTATTGATAATAGGTTTTTTTTTAATTACACGTCATTTTTTTTTAAGTACTTACATTAATTTTGACGCTGACAACCAGTAGAACAGTTATGGTAAATAATTACATGAAAACATATGTGGATATATCTTATAGCTTTTATCACGCGAATATTTGGATGTGTATCATGATTTAATATCACTTTTTTTTTAAAATTGTTGAGTGCTACGCAATAATTGTGAAATGTAAGATGCAGCTAGTAAAAAAATAAAGAGTTATATCATCATCGTTCCCTTTCCGCACCTTCTGGTGCTTAGGGTACTCTGCATTGGTACACCAAACTTGATCATTTTTGTAACATGATGGTAAGATGATCAGTCCTACACTTTGGGTGCCAGTCCAGGGACCATAAAATATTCTTGTGTAAAGTGTGTAGTTTTTAAATATTTTCATGTCAACCATCCAATCCAGCCCGAGAATCCAGCCCGAGACCTCTTGCATAGTAAGTAAACGCACTGATCATTTTTCACATTTTTTAACTAACTAAACAATTAAATGTAACTGAACTCTTTAAATTAGAATCCTTATGATGTAATTGTAGACGAAGAATTAAAGCTTGAAAAAAACTTTACTAAACATGAACACAATACGAGAATATCAGAAAAATGTCATATACAACCTTCTAAAACGAGAAAAGGACAATCGAGACTAATAAACCGTGGACTGAAATTATACAATAATCTACCAGACAAAACTAAACAAAAGACTCACACAGCCTTTACAAAAGATGTTGAAAATATTATTATTAACAGTAGAATGTGAATTTTAAAAGTAAAAATATTTTGTTAAATGTATGTAACCCGTAAGGTTTTAATCAATGAAAAATTTTAATTTAAAAAAAAGAACACACCACGAGGCCGGCCTAGTAACGTATATATTAACTGTATTTTAAGCCGTAGAATATACTCCGGGTTTTGTTAAAATTAAATGTTTATGCACTCGTGATAAACATTTATCTTTTGTTCCATTTTTATATAAATTCTGGTACGTACATCTTAAAATTCAAATACCAAACATCTACCAGTGCTTATCTTGATAAAGGTTGGTATCTACTAAAAAGGTTAAGTGATTGTAAACAGCTATTAAGTTTAGGTTTTGTAGTTGCATTATAATATGTATATTTGCAGGAACTAGATACTACGCCATATTAAAATACACGTGTGATCACGTGCATTGCATACATTATGGAGTCAGACTAAGAAGCAGCAGTTTGAGATAAAATGGTGTATGCTTTAGATAGTCATCCAACTTTAAGATTTGACTTAACAAACCTTTACAATGTTTACCAAGATAGTAGTCTAAGTTGTAGGATTTTAATATCAACGCATTTTTTAATAAAATTTAAAAATTACTTTGTTTTTTACCACTTATTTTTTTCTTCTATCGACCGGTTTCAAAGCTACACAACCTTCTTTTCCAAGGTATACTAAACTAATGAATCACATCCTATTTCATTATATCAGTTTGTGTGTATGGAAGTAATATATCAAGTAATTTTATCTTGTAATGTGAGATGGATTCGTTCAAAACTAGACAGGAGTAGACTAAAGGAAATATGGTTTATTTGGTTATTTATATTTTTTAATCATTCTGAATCGCTTTTTTAATATCTAAGAATATCTAAGTGGTCGAATTTTAATATTTCATTTTCAACACGGAGATCTTTTAATCCAGCGTGCTTATTAAAATTACGATTATTTTCTTTCTGATAGTTAGCAAATTCAAAACAAAAAAGAATATTTAGGCTCATTTACTGATAGTTAGCGAATTCAGAAAGAAATATTATATTAAGGCTCATTTACTGTAATATTAGTATATTTTAGTTTTTCTAATGTTATTTATAAAAATAACCTATAAGTAAAGTATACCTTGGAAAAGAAGCTTGTGTATCTTTGAACCGGTGGGTAGAAAAAAATAATAAGTGGTAAAAAACAAAGTGGGTTTATTTATTTTATTATTATGAATAACAACAAAGTTAGTGCTTCAAATGAAAAAAATCATTCGAAAAAAACGGTCATTTTTTGAGTGTTGCCAGGGTAATTTTGTACGCTACTTTGCTCACCTAATGAGAGAACTAATGAAAATCGGACCTTTTGGATTAAACAACGTCGTGGTGGACATTTGATCGACATTATCTTTAAAACATCAAATATAATTTAACATGACATAAAAATATCCGTTTTATGGAAAATGAAATTTGTTTTATTTTTCAAGGTCAAAGTACATTATTTAAATTACTCTAATTAAATGACCCTTTACTTATCTACTCTGTTGTGTTAATCAATGTGTCCGCGTGTACAATAAAATTTTAGAAAAATTAAAAAATTGATTTAAAAAAAATAAAAAATTACCTTACATTTATTTATTTATTCATATTTTTCACTTGCAAACTATAATTAATAATAAAAATAATGTGACCTCACTGGGGTTTCCCGTGCCGAGGACAATTAACAATTTAGTTTTTTAAATTACATTTGAGAATAAACAAAGAAGAATAACTTAAAAAACAAACATAATTAACAAATATTCAGACAGTTTGAAGAACAAGGTATGTTATGTTATATTATTTATATTACAAAACACACAATGAAAATAACAAAAACTTAACATAAGCTATACACTTGTGGAGCAGTTGATTCAATATTGGTATGGGCGAATGAGACAATCCATTTTACTTCTACCTAGCTCCACTATCCATTTTTTTATAACCTTTTTAAACATTTTCTCGTTAATTTGTGTTACGATTATATTTTTCACTATCTGGCAACAAAACGCGGCGACTTCACACATGCGCGCGGCAAAAGTGGGGCAAAGCGCGGTTTTTTTGGGCGCAGTCCGATTTATTCAATATGATTCTACGCTCCTTCTGGACTATTCTTAATTCTACGATTTATATATATATATATAAAATATATGCATTATATTTTCTTTACTAACTATGTACACTTTGTGGAAATCTGTAATTGGTTCTGAGTTTATACAATATATATGTTTGTTTACATAAATATATATGTAGAACTGTTGGTTTCCCAAATAAATAAAAAAATAATTTAAAATATATTTATATGTATTTACTGTATGATGATATAAATAAATATGTAAAGAAAGTAAGTGTAAATATAAGATTATACTAATTGCAATATGAGATAAATATATAAGAAAAAAATAGTTTTCATATAATATATTCTAGTTTGCCTAACACAAACGAAATTTATATGTTACTTGGTTCACCGATAGGCACTAAATAACACATCAACAAAGGGTTATTTAACATTCAATTGGTCAAATTCAATTGGTGAAATTAAAGTTCAACGTTAACCATACAAAATATTTCAAAAACAATTTATTGTCACACAACATTTGTTTGGTTAGTGTTTCTTGCCAAATGAAAAATATATTTATTAAGATGGTGTTTTCGTCAAAAAACAATATTGTTGTAATTCTCGGTAGATTCATAAAAATAATACTTACATTTATATTAATAATACCTAAATGGTATTCACGTGGGCGAGATCGTTTGTCGAATTATAATTTGTAAAAACACACTAAAAAATTTAACATTTTAATCTTTCAATCCAATAACACGACTTGAAGTGATAATTTCCATATAGGAAGTACAGCGAACGTAAATAATGTGATTGTGGTGTAAGCTGTAATGTCAGAGTATATCGCATTAGCATTGTGAATTCGTAATGAAATATTAAAAAAATATTTTTACGTTTGCTAAATTTGATGAAATGCTATTTCTATGTGTATTTTATCATCATTCCCTTTCCGCACTTAATGGTGCATAGAGCACAGGATAGGTACACCAATCGCGGCGTATCTTGATACATTATGTTTCATGACGGTAAGGTGATCAGTCTTACACTTTGGGTGCCAGTCCAGGGAAATATTCTAGTGAGAAAACATTATTTTAAATAAATATTTCATTTCAACCATGTCGGGAATCGAACCCGAGACCTCTTGGATGGTAGGCAAACGCGCTGACCATTACACCATGAGGCCGACATTAGGACATCTTTGAGGAGTAAAAGAAAGTTATTGAGATTAAAATCATTCGAAAAAATATGTCATGGGGGAAAAAGAACGAATGTTCTAGAAGATCAAAAAAATTCCATCAATTTTTTTGGAGTGATACAAAACTTTTCTGAAGCGGTTGTAGTATAAAGGATGAGCATTAGTAATAGCTTATAACAGCCTTGTGGTGTAATGGTCAGCGCGTTTGCCTACCATGCAAGAGGTCTCAAGTTCGATTCCCGACATGGTTGACATGAAATCTTTATTTAAAAGGGTGTTTTTACACTAAAATATTTCATCCCCTGGACTGGTACCTTAAGCGTAAGACTGATCATCTTACCTTCATGTAACAAAAATGATCAAGATACGCTGGTATTGGTGTACCAATGCAGTGCCCTATGCACCATTAGGTGCGGAAAGGGAATGATGATGATGATGAATAGCTTATAACGAATTTCATTAGCACGCTAGCGAAGTGTTGATAAAATCGTTAATTTCCATCGCTGGTCTGCGGGGGTTGAGGACCATATTGGCTGGCGACTGATTGTCACCCACCGTCGTACGTCGGCACGGACACTTCGGCAGAGGCGTGTGGTAGATTGTGCGAGTTCGCCACCACTTCTCTCGCCGTCGCCGAAGCCTTTCGCCGCACTCGGCGCGCCGTCCGCCGCCAGCCCGCCGCAGCCGCAGTCCGTCCCCAGTGCTCGAGGAAAGCTAACTCCGCGTCAGTGTCGAGCGGGAAGCGGTCATAAACCTCTGAGCACCTACTGGCGAGGAGCCTCGCAGCTGTCTCGCGTTACGGCCGGTTCCCCAGCGGACGTCGCCTTGGAAAGTAACTGTATATTTTTTCGTGCGCTCGTAACATTTTGGCGCAGCGATCGATCGTGTTACGAAACTCGAACAAATTCTGATAACAGAATATAGTGAACTTTACGAACGAACCCTTTGTTTTGTTGTGCCTTTCAACTAAATGCTGAGTTAAATTATGCAAATTAGCGCTGCTAAAGTTGTCCGATCCGCGTGATAGTAAACACCGTTACGCTACACTAGAACATACTACTCGTTTCGCGATGCTCAGTGAAATGTACATAAATTGGTGCGATTTCTCCTGAAATCCCTAAAGAATAATAAATCCTTGTGTTTTGTGTAACATTATGTGACACGAATAGTGGTTGTGATTGATTTCCAATCGTGAGCGTAAAGAAGAGAAATCTTTAATGTGACATACAAACTTAATAGAAGTACTCGAAGCGCATAATAATCATATTTGTGCGTTTGTCAGACTGTGAAATACCGTGATATAAACTATCATAGTTGGACTGTGAAGTGATGATTGTTTTACCTTTGTTGTGAAAAGTGGTTCTTCTCATTTCCTTACATTGGATTTACAATTGGAAACACACTGGATTCAGGTAAGAACTGTTAACCATTAATAATATCTATATATATTAAGTTAAGTTGTGCGTTTGAGACAATCTCTGAATCTCATTAGTATGTATAAAGCAACAACTGTTACCTATTCCGAGATAATGTCATTGGTCTCAAGCCGTCACGTGATCCAAGGCCTAGGAGAAGAGATGAGCAGATTGTGGGAGATTTCAACGCAGATTCTCATGTGGAATGAAACTTTTCACTTGAATCGACATGTTTTTACTAGGAGAAACTAAATTTACACATTAATTTATCAACAAAAAACTCACATGGCAATGATAATTACGTATTCATAATAGAGAATATGCATTTTTATTCACATTGAGACCCCTGAAACATTATATTATATACAAGCAGTCATACTTGCTACTCAGATAGTTACATGCTCATTCGGATGTACATAGGAAGTGCGTACTACTGACTTTGCAACAATAACCGATGAACCGGAGATTCAGTCTGTTTGTATAATATACTCATATAAAGGTCTATTTATTTTTTTACTGAATTTGTGTGCCTATGTAAGATCAAAAAACCTTAAATGAATCTCTTATTTACTACCTTTCTTCTATACTTCACTGTTATACAATAAATCTTTTATTCTTTGTACTATACATTACTTTAATTGAGTTTAACCATAACAATTAAATTTGTTTTATTTCTATTATATCGTGGGTATACAAGGAAAACCGTCTAACCGCAAAATCCAGTTTTGCGTAAATTGAATTTTAAAGTTTGCTTGTTCATTGAAAATCAAGTTTTGTTTTTTTTATTTTAAATACTTTTTGTTTAGTATTCATTAAACATATTTTATACATTACTGCTTTTATATGAAATAAAAAGCAATAGAATTTTGAGAAAAAAATAATTAAGTATTTTTATTTTATTTTATTTATTTTAATAGTATAATTATACATTCTTACAATTTAAAAAAAAAATCACTTGTTATATTTTTTACTAAAACTAAAATCCCACCAAGCCACTTTTTGTAGCTTGTTGGTGAAGTATGATAAGAAAAATAAAATCAGCATTTAGCTGATTTTCCTTGTGAAGAAATTTGTGCTGGTTGAGTTAGCTGGGGACATTGTCTAACTGAATTTGAGTTGTATCAAATTTAACACTGTGTTTATAGTCAGATAAAGCTTTTATCACATTAGCGGAAGTGGAAAGACTCTTTTACCAATGATTGAATTCTTCGGGAATGACTCCCGTTTTGCATAACTTTAACAAGTTTTTTTAAACACAGTTTTCGTTGTTGTATGGTTTCATTAAGGTAGATATTTTTACTTCAATGAAAACTAGCTAAACTCACATATTAGTTGTTTTTACTTGCAATAAAAACTTTGGATATGATATTGTTTTAGTAACGAAAACCAGACAAAGACACTTAACCGTTTTTCCTTGTATATTCATAATTAAAAACATAAACTTCAATTGAAAAATAATCACTTAAAATCATTTAAGTGATTTTCTTTGTAAAGATTTGAGAAGAAATGCTATATATACGTTTTTACTTCCTCTACAATTGTCTGAAACTTAGTTTATAGCGGTAATACAATTTAACCGATTATACCTATAGATAGAGGATAAAAATTTAAAGTTAATGGTATTCATAACTCAAATATGCCAAAAACGTAGTTAACCGGTTTTTCTGGTATACCCACGATATTTCACTTTATTTTTTTATAAATTTGCTACGGTTTTTAGTAATAATAATAAATAAATAATTAGATAGGTACCTACTGCCAGGTAATATTTTTATTTTACTGCCACTTTCAATAATTAAAAGAAAACGCTGTTATTTCCCGGCATTCTTTGAAATGTTGCGTAGTTAATATTTAGATATTAAAACTATCCATCGGAGCAGAACGTCATTATTATTATGGTTTTGATATTTCAAATGGAAAGAGAGATGTTAAGTAAAACATTAATCATTTCGAAATTCTGCTCCGCCGTTTTTTTTCAATCGCTGAACATTTACGTTTCCGTATCCGAAAATTTAAAAATGAATTAATGACAAACTGAAGGAATGAGGCTTAACCCGAAAAGTGTATTTTGTGAGTGTAAATATTTTATAAATCCTCTTGCAGAATGACCTTAAAGTGTAACGTATTATTATAATCTTGTTGAAATAAATACTCAAAATTAGCACACCGATTCGTCAAAACGTAACATCACTTTTCCATTAGTGAATCGAAAAAGAAGACTTTTGCGAGACATGCATTAATATCGTGCAAATACTCGTGTGTCCTTACTTGATATAAGATACACGACTTATTTTACCTTCTTGCGAATTTCAATTAGTAATATAGTGCCACCAATACTTTATCACGATCACAAAAACTTCATATAAATTATATGGAGGCTACGAACCTCCTTTCGAATTAAATGTAACAAAACCCAATCAAAACTAAACACGATTTAAATAAGTATACAAATGAATCAAATTTTAATACCTCACATAAATATTGTCTGCCATTAATTTGAAACAGGTATTTTCTAATGTAAGGGGGGAAAACTTGTATTAAAGTTTTTATACGTATTCACAGTAAAAATCCAAATTTTATTGTTTCTAAAAAAAAAAAAACCATTATGGTGTTTACTTCTGCGTTTTCTATGTACACCTAATTTTGTTGTATTTAATTCCTTTTGTAACCATTGCAATTGGATGGTGTTATGCAAAAATGTGTAAAGCCACACCAATCTCAAACTGAGATAATTGATGCTTGACATCAGACGCATTTTTAAAAAGCACAATCAATAATTAAGCCCCTGTGTTTACCGTTAAGTTCAATACTAAAAAAAGAATTAACATAACAAAAAAAGTGGCAATTTTTATTTATTTATTATTTTTAAAGTAAAAATTTAATTTGACAAAAATGTGTCATAAAAAGTTTTTAAAAAACACCTTAAAAACTAATATCTTTTTAATAAAAATAACGCAAAAATGTTTTAAATAATATTACTACCCAAAAAATATAAATATACTTATGTACGTAAATCTATAATTTTTATATATTTTTTCAAATGTAAAATTATCAATCGAATATGTTTTATTGTAATGGAAAATTTTGATCAAAATTTAAGTAAAAGCTTCATGTTCTAAACCAGACTTAAAAAAAAAAATATCGTTTGAATGAACAAAACTTATTAAAAATTCTGGCTAAAAAAGCGTCTATTTCGGGGTTAACACATTTTATACATGCAATATCGTTATAATGTAAGTCATATATTAATCTTGATTCGCAATATAACGTTAAGCAGTGTTATATTGTTTTTATTCCAGTTGCGTGGTTTTTGCTTAACACATCCGGGTGTTACAAGTACAGATTTTGTAAGTTTAAACTTATCAAACAATATTTTTAAAGAAAGAATATCACTTTTGGATCATGATTCTGACACTATGACTCATTCTTTTCCATTTAGTGGCTCGACACATTTTTGTATAACACCATCCAATTATTGAAGTAAAAAAAGTAACCAAGTATCAATGTGCATCAACGCATAAAGAATTGCATTCTTTTTTAAAGATTTGAATCGCATGGTTCATAACGTATGTGTAAAAGAAACAAAATAATATCAAAACTCAATGAAAAAATTATGTTAATTATTTAAAAATATTTCTCAATAATTTAAATAATGTCACCTTAATCATGTATGGATAAATTGCCCATTTAAATATTCTTAGATGAACAATTGTACATGTAGGTATATTCTGAAGCGAAGGACTGAACTCGCGTAGTATATAAACGTATTATTTATTAAAACTTTTTTTTACTTATTCATACAAATACACATATATTACAAAAAAATAATAATAACGCATCCTTAACTCTATTAGGCCATGAGCCCTGTGTTGAGTTGGGATACAACATACGAAATGTGGATGTACGAGTATGTACATCCACATTCATAAAAATTAAAAAAGATTACATAAATATATATTTCAGTAAACATCTAGACAGCACGCTTTATAGTATATAAATATATTCATTATCTCGCAGCAGTCTCGTGCAATGGTCTCTTCCCTTAGACAAAATCCAAACTTGTACACCTAATATTATACATATATTCTGAATGTTATTTAATATTTGTAAATAACCACTTACCGACTTTTCTGTGTCTACCGGTTTCGAGACGTACTCGTCTATTTGTCGGGACACCAATTAAGCCAACATGCCAAACCCACTATACACCTTCACCATAGTTGTTGCACAAAAATATAAAATCAACACGACATGCATTTGAATAAGCACATACACTGATTAGGACAAACACACACTAATTAGATTATAAAAAATATTTTATGTTGTTTGAGAAAAAGTTGAAAATAGGAGAGGGGATGGAAGGAGGAGCTTGAGTTAAATAGGTTTAGGTTGCGTCTAACGAAGAGACGGGAGCGTCTCGTAACTGGTATACATAGAAAAGTCGATAAGTGGTTTTATATATATTATTTCTTTGAACCCACCCTCACACCCATAGACACTCACCTACATATTCACATACCTACCAAAACCACACTCCACCCACTTAGCACGCATCCTCACACACAAAAACTATCACACATGCATTTCTACATATATTAATATCTAAAAGAACTGGATTTTTATAATTGTATTTGTGTGGAAAACTTATTTGGCTTTATTTTATGTTTTTTTATAATGTTGTGCATATTTTTTGAATTGCTGTTGTTTTTCTGAATAAACAAAATAAAAAAAATAAAAGCATATAATATTTAATTACATTTAGTGAAATGTTTGACTACAAAGTTAATGCCTTAAAAGTGAAGAATATTTAAGTATTATCTCAATATAATGCACGTGCAGATGATCATTAGTATTTTTAAATGTTGTTTGCAACCAACAACAGTGTTTTAATTTAAGTAAATAATTACTGAATATTGTTATTGTGAATATTATTTCTATTTGTAGACCATCTGCAATGAATCTTTGAAGACTCACACGAAAGCTTGAAACACGGGCTTAATTTCGCGCGCTTTGCAGGGCATCAACCATTGGAAGATCACAAAACTGGTTTCTGGAGATCTTTCTAGGTACTTCGTGTAAAATGTACGTTGCTCTTGTAGCCGTTCAATGCATCTACCGTTTATAGAGGATGCACTGACGGAACACGTTTTAAAGACGCCAGTTATACACATTTCTAAAAGGTTTGATTTATTTTAGCAATTTTTTTCAATAACGTTTAATCTAAAGACAACAGGTTCCAACATATGCTATTATTATCTAACAACATTAACTCTTGTGTGACTATCTACGATGTCACGTCGGTCTACATATAATACAGAACTTGACATCCGTTTCATTGCTGCAGAACAGTGTTTATTATGTATTTTTTAAATACATATTACAATTATTGATGTTTTTTATTGACATTTCTTGATATATATATATATATATATATATATAGTTGGATAATTTATAAAGCGCCATTTTTGTGAAAATCACCTCAAGGGCGCTGTACAATTAATAAACATCCCAGTACGTCTTGCAGCTACAGAGCGCATGGACAGTTAGAAATTTAGCCCCCATTTACACATTTTAAAAATTGACAAATAAATTTAGTGTATTACAAAATAATTATAATATGAATAGTAAAAAGGAGTAAGATTACAATACGCCTTGCTGCTACTAAGCGCGTAGACGATTGGAATTCTAGACCCTGTTTACAAAATTAAGGTATTTTAAAGTTGATATATTAAAGCTAGATAACCAATCATCGTGCAGCTACAAAGCGCACGGATGAGAGGAATTCCAGCAAAGTTAAAACAATATCAATAAATTTATAAAAAATAGAGTATAGTAGTAAATTGGTCAAGTGTTCATACCAAGAAGTAAGCAATAAAAAACTAAATAAATCAAACACTGTTTCAACTCCATGGTTAACAAAGGGAGATAGATGTCCGAAGAGAAGCTTTTGTATACAGTAGGTAGATATCGTCGCCATGTGGCCCGCTGGCTGGTAGATAGTTTCTGGAAACGCACGTGTGTAGTATATATATATACCTCCATAGGTAAAAAATTATCAAAATCATAAAACCATTTGTTACCCACTGATTTTTCGATGGGTTCGATCATTAAAAAAAAAATCAAGGCAGGTTTTTTAAACATTATTTTATTTATACTATACATATTTACAATATTTGAGTTTGTCCAAATGTTCGTAGACAAAAGACTGGATTTCACCCCCTCGGGAGTTATTAAGATTAACGAATTACAACAGGGATGGAGAATACCTTAAATAAGGGAATTTGGAAGTCTAGGCATTTACAGGGCTTATGACCTGTCATTGGCTGGTTTAAGTGGCCACTTTACACACTGTGTAACATTCACCTTTTTGCTCATGTTTGAACATCCATATTTCTTTAATTCTTCCATTTTTTGATTTTAGTGAAGTTAAAGAGCTGAAACCTTTATTGTTGTGAAGAGATTCATCTGGCTGAATTATTTCACATACTAGGCAACGCCTGAAAACAATTTTCAATTTTTAAACTTCTTCTTGGACCAGTTGGTTTTATTACAATATTTGAGTTTGTCCAAATGTTCGTAGACAAAAGACTGGACTTCACCCTCTCGGGAGTCATTAAGATTAACAAATAACAACAGAGATGGAGAATACCAGTCAGATGACAATGACAGGTCAAAAGCCCTGTAAATGCCTAGACTTCAATATTCCCTTATTTAAAGTATTCTCCATCCCTTTTGTAATTTGTTAATCTATACATATTTATTTGTTACCTTTTAACAAGTGTTTTGAAGATATTTCAGACACTAAAATATTTAGAAGGTATTTCTTCAGCTCTTTATTTCAATTGAAGATCTTTCATTTTAATGATGGTTTGTGAGAGATCGTTAAACAACCTTGGAACAACGCAATTTAATGTTCGTTCTCCGAAGTAATTTGTAATTCAAGAAACGACCAAGGAACCCTTAGTTTTTAATTAAGTGTTGTGAGTGATGTAGGTATGTCTTATTTAAAAAAATAATGAAGCTAAATTATATTTTATAATTTTTTGAATTATGTAAATAAAAGACGAATGATACTTTAATCCACAAATTTGGAATATCCAGTGACTGGTTTCATCGCTTTCGCGACATCTTCGAGATCGGTTTCTTTATTAAGGAGTTCAATGTATTTATACAAAACAGAGGTAAGGATAGATAATTCAAAATTATATGAAAGTAAATTAAATAAATTTATTTTTATCTTAAGGATCATTATCAATTTTTATTTTTTATGAAGATAAAAATAACTTTATTTAATTTACTTTCATATAATTTTGAATTATATATCCTTACCTTTGTTTTGTATAAATACATTGAACTCCTTAATAAAGATACCAATCTCGAAGATGTCGCGAAAGCGATGAAACTGGTCGCTGGATATTCCAAATTTGTGGATTATAGTATCACTTGTTTTTTATTAATATAATAAATTACAATGAACTTCCATCAAGAATTTTCACTTACAAACATACATGTTTTATGAATTATGGAAAATGGATTATTAAACAGCATATTTTATGCTTGTTAATTCTTTTTTTCATACCTGTATTTTAAAATATCTTGTCTTTTGCGTAATGTAACACTACCTTGAGTAATAACTTAATAGAGTCGCCCTTACGGAGATTTTTCAAATGATTATTGATGTCGAAGTTAGCAACAGGTTACAGCAATACAACGGCCCGTAAGTACTTGGGTTGAGAATTGAGAGCGCTAACCAAAACCGTCCATTACGGGTTTGTTTTTAAACTAAAAACAAAAACAATTTTTTAAAATGCTTTTGTTATATAAAATACACGGCTTTATAATTAAAAATTATATTCAGTCATGTTATATAATCATAATTTTTATTATAATAAAGGGCTTCTCTAGAGCATTATTACTCTGAGAACACTACATTACAGCATCATTTCTAGTGGGATTTTTAAGCACAGCATTTTAAGAGTTAACATGGCTGCTAGAACGTTATCAGATAAAAAATATTACGGTAAACTTAAACAACGTGGTTTTAATTGCATTTTTATATTGTTATACAAATTTATGGTTCATTGCTTTGAAATACAAATGAATAATGGTGTACAAATATTGATACACTATATTTTATTTATGTTCGAAGTAATACGAAGTATAAATTCTACACAACTTAATCACTAAATATTGAAAAAACAGAAATAGAAAATATTTTTTTCGAAAAAGGCTAGCAAATAAAGGATGAAAAATGCCTAACAGTGTATTAAAATATAAAGATAAGATAAATTCACGATCCACAAAGATGTAAATTAGTTGTCCACATTAAAATACCAGCCGAATAATAGCTGTACAAAAAGCCCAGCAGAGCAGAAATCTGTTACAGATGAGGTATTTTACAAAATTGGATTTTGGCAGACAGACGGTTGTTTAACGGTACAGCGAATCTTTGAACATTTCTGTTAAGAAATTTGTAGAAAATTCTGATAAAGCGACAATAATATTTGATAAGTACATCATTACAAGAATTCAATTTGAACGCCATAAATACAGGTGTGATGATGATATTTAGGTGAAATGTTTATTTTCGATGTTTACAGCCGTGACTAATTCACTTTCTCGTCTGTTAACTTTTTCAAATGGTTCCAGTTTGGAAACAATTCCCTATGTTACGGGAGTTTTCCGCTTGGCGACGCACATCACATAACTATTCTCCCGGCCGTAGGAGATGAAAGATAGGAGCTGTACTGTATAATCTTCAGTAACAGCTGGGATAGTGCTTGATCTATTAGCACACAATTAGCTAAGCGTCTCGTAAAAATGAATGATTATCAAAGCATCTATACTCCCTATCTATGCGACATCCTATCGGTGATAGGTAATAAAGAACTCACACGAGAGGTAGTATTATACATGATCAATATAGTGCAGGCAACTGGTAAAATAAACCAAAGTAGGGAAGAAAATGCCGAACACTCCTCTAGTGGAACGGAAGGCCTGTTGACTACTGCCAACAGGCCGGCTTCTCCTGAAGAGTTTTGAGTGGTTTCCTCTTCACATAAGCAAATGCTGAGAAGTTCCTGATTGGCCCACATTAGTATATCCCTCCTGATCCCAACAGTTTATAAATTTCAAGAAATTTAATTGCAGAAAAATTCACTTTTGAAATATAAACCTTATATATTATAAGCAAGGTAAATAATAAAGCAACTCCCATATAAAAAAAATAAAAAAATCTATTCACTTATTCAACAAGTTTACGACCTCGCTCAAACATTTTTTAGTAGAATTTCAATTTCTCAAACAAAGGTTTCGACCATATCGCTCATTTGTATAAAAACACCGCATTAATAATAAACGTACATCCTAACAACGCAAATGTTGTTTCTGAATCCAATCACAGAAAATTGTTTCAGTAATTTTTTAAATGCTTTTATTAATTCATTTCAAATATAAAAACCAACTTAATTTTTTGTAAAAATGTAATTCAAAATTTGTTATCGTGATAACTTGTTCATATAATACCTATGTAACTAAAAATTAAACTTGACATTTGCAAAAACATTAAACTTAAGTGAATAACTGCCAATTAAAGATATAAAAAAATATCTGCATACACAGGTACATAAATTTGAAATATTATAAATAAATTGTCAATAAGCTGGTGGTAATTTTAATAGTCATAAGTTGATGATGAAGTAAGGTTTTGTTTGAAGACTAAAACTACGCATAAATTAACAGGGTTTTTAGTAAAAACAATAAACCTTTTTAAAAGCAATTTTTTTTAATGATGTTTTATTTTAAAGGTATTATAGGTTATGGTGGTTGAATTGGCATCAACGGGTGATACAAAACTAAAATGAACTTTAATATCTCCGGGTGATACTTAGGTATTATATCACTGAGAAGTGCTCTCCCGAGTTTATAGTTGTTTTCTTTTAAAAAAAAATATTGGGTTCTACTAAAAACTAAGTTTTAATTTTGTAATAATTTATTGTTTTCATCGTTTATAGAAAAACAAAAGGGAAATTGATTACTATTATATAAGAGTGGGCACTGTATTTTAAGAGATGCACAAAAGTATTTAAATATTTTTTAGGAAACTAAAATATATTTTTTTTGCATTATTTATTGGTACCTATTTACATATTTTAAATCACAAAAGGTGGATGATTTCAAAGTCAAATCTCATAAAGGGGATGCATAATGCTTTAAATATGTACGAATGGTGGGCGTCTGTCCTAAATATAAAATGTGGATACGAAAATGGTCTTTAAAATACGAGAATCTGAATGCGTGTAAGTGTAGATATTTGTCATAAGTATAATTTCCTCGGTATACCGGTCCTAATGCCCACACGCTTGTCCGTACTAGGTTCTTCAACACACATAACTGTATCGGCGTTTGGTCTACAAATTGTCCGAGGCATTCGCATTTCCATCTGGCCTGGTGTCGGTGTATAGACTAGACATTCATATCCGATCTTCGGAAGGCGAACAGGCTGGGCGCTTACAAAATCATTTCTGGCCAATTCATAAAAAGCACTAATTTTTTACCGTTCTCTCGGCTGTCGGTCCAGATATTTTTATGATTCTCTTATATTTGCGATTGGCTAGAATATGGCGGTTATTTTGAATGTAAATAAAGACTTCAATATATTATAGATGTATTCATGGCATGCATAGAATTTAACCCATTATTTTATTCAAATGAGACACTGACCGTGTGTTTTTTTATTCATCTTCTAGTTACTTCTCCATTAGATAAGATAATAATTTTGAATCGTTTAATGCATAATAATAAATAATTATTATAATTACGTGCAGTCATGATTAATATTATCGAACTAAATAGGTAGGTCTTACATAACAAACCGCAGAATAATAAAAAATAATAATAATCACTCGAGCGAGCATTATACATTTTGAATTAATTTGGTGCGATAAAAAGTTAATTTTACGGAAATATGCTGACCAAGTGATTTGATTAAATCAGAGCTTGAATAAATTATTGATGTATGTTACAAGTTACAATATATTTAAGTAAACGCTGTAGATATATCCACGATGCGAAATATCAAACAAATTTAAAATACCGTAGACAAAGTCCATACTTTGTTTCTCACTACATAATATTTTTTTAAATTTTAATTCCGCACATTTTTTCTTTCTTATTAGTAATTTGGTTCGTTGATGAGCTAAGAAGGTCTCCAAGACATGATTTAAGTATAATAAAAAGCCAATAACATAATTAAGGGATTATTTTATAATTCAAGGAAGATGTGTGAGGAAATTGGTAAATGCTAATTACCTGGCAGTATGTATGACAATATTTATCAACATTGACAGGTATTTATATTATGTAACGTCTTATTGCAAGACCTGCATATTTTTGTAAAAAGAAAAGAAGACTCTTTCACAATACCAGAAATAAAACAAAACTCAAAACTTCAGTGTTAATAAACCTATTATTTCAGCGTATACATTCGAGTCTTGGACAATTTTGCCAATAATAATTCCACTAAGACATATTCTGAACCAATAATAATAATGAACCCTAATGAATAGTTAAGATGAAATCAAGTGTTCGAGATTCCATTTCGTAAATTAACCCTAGGACAGACCCATGCAAATGTCCTCGCCCTTAAACTGTATAACTCCTACTTTAAAGAAACAACGGAAAATGATAATTTAAGCCTCTCTTCTTCTAATAATTCATTTATAAACTGGGTCAAAAAGATAAATGTCAATGTTTTCTTTTCCAGAGAAACTTTTTGTTTGCTTTCGTATTAAAAAAAAATTCATTGTTATCATTATGGATAACTTATATACTGCAATTTTTGAGAGGCCTTAGCTGAACTTATCGGTTTTTTCGCCGAACTAGATCTAAGCCAGTCTAATTTTCTCGACTTTATTTGTAAAAAAGTCTGCAAAATTAGTAGCAGTAGTGACTGTATCAGTTGTCTCCTACTATATGGTCACCACGAGCAGATATTGATACACCATAGATTTCATTATTTATTCTAGATTGGATAGACTAGACATTCATATCCGATCTTCGGAAGGCGAACAGGCTGTGTATACCAGGAAATAAATATCCATAATAATTTATCCGACGAAATAATTTTTTTAAATGGCTATACAAAATTCTAGCTAAAGTCAAAAATATTTGTCTATCAACCTCCTTAGTAAAATGTTGCTTTTTAACATTTAAGTCGTTTTTATTTAAGGCGGCCTCCGTGGTGTAGTGGTCAAAACGCTTGACTCACGCACGGAAGGTTCCGGGTTCAATTCCCGATGAGAACACAAAAATTTTAAAAAAAAAGGGATTTTTCTCAAGCCTGGGTGCTCTGTGATGTAATTCACCACTGTAATCAGACCTCCTGGCCTGTTGTGGTGCAAAAAAAGAAAAAAAAGTAAAATTGTTAAAATTTAATGGAATTCCACCAAATAAATGGTAAAACCCACTTTTAATTTTCGCGGTACAGTTAATATTTAAGTTATAAGCGTTCTTCATACAAAATGTGGTGCGATGAAAGATAAATTGTATAGATATGTCGCCATTGATTTGTAGACTATTAATTAGTTTTATATACTAAGCGGAAATAAAAGCTCATAAATTTAAGTACCGCTGTGTAATAGTATAATTAACATATCGTTCTAAATATTTTCTGCAATGGCTGTGACAAAATATTCTAGTGTTAGTTGACACACATTTTTTTCTGTGGCAGCCATTTCAAAATTTCCAAAATATTTATCACGCTCAATCCTAACTAATCAGCTTTGTAGCGCTTTATGGTAATCAATTTAGTCTGTCGTGTATGGATACTTATAATACTAGATTAAAAATCGATTTAGTTCGTGTCGCAAGACATTTTCATTGTATTATCGATAGCATATTGTAAAAATAGGAACACCAGCGGAATGAGTTGTCTCAATAAACAAATGAAATGACGCAGTCGCGCGTATTTCATCCTCTATTAATTCGAAGAATGTTTTATTAATTTTACAAGATGACTCACCTGACTGCAATAAATACATATGTTCGTGTAAAACTTAGTGTATTATTTCGACGCTTTACTGACATAATGTATTAAGTCATTAAAACAAGTTCCGAGATAATCGTATTTAAACCTTATTATTCTTTTAACGCATCATTTCTCCCCCAATTTTCTTTTTTTTTAAAAGCTTTGCAAAAGGAATCATTATTCTAAACAAAGCATAAAATTTGGAATTAACATCTTGCACCTATATTTAAAAGTACTTAAATATATAAAGACTCAACAATGTTTTAAGTATGTCCAAATGCTTGCAGACTGGCTGGATTTTCTTTAGGGAGTTGTTCATATTTAAATTTGTTGCAACAGAGAGGAAAAACATTTGTGAGAAGGGAATAGGGAAGTCTAGGCATTTACAAGGCTTATGACCTGTCACTGGCCACACATACTCAAAAAACATTGTTGAATTAACTACCTGGTAAAAGAAGAAGTATACAAATTGGAAAATTGTTTTCAGGCGTTGCCTAGTAGGTGAATTGGTTCAGCCGAATGAATCTCACCCACATGATAAAGGTTTCAGCTCTTTTACTTCATAAAAGTCAACAGATGGATGAGTTGAGGAAATGTGGAAATTCAAACATAGGCAGAATGGCGAATGTTACACAGTGTGTAAAGTGGCCACTTAAACTAGCCAATGACTGGTCATAAGCCCTGTAAATGCCTAGACTCACATATTCCCTTCTCACAAATGTTTTCCTTCTTGTGGTAACAAATTTATGAATAAAGACTATTTACTTAAGGCACTCTGTCAGTATAGCCTCAATTTATTCTGTGGCAGATAAAGAATACAGTTCTGTATATGAAATAAAGTCAAACCCCGGACTAGTGTTTTTGATTCCATGACTACTTGCGGATAAAATTCCTAAAAAAGGAAATAGAGTGGGGATAAATCCGCCTTGTTGTGTAGTGGTTGGGGCGTACGCTTACCACCATCGAGGTCATAGGTTCGATTCATTTCACGGTGATTCTACACTGAAATAATTACTTGAACTAAAGTGAAAGACTAATTACCTTATCTTACGTTACAAAAACAAGTTATTGATAGGAGCGCCAATGCAGTGCCTAATGAACCACTGGATGTGAATAGGAACACTGTTATGATGATCTGTCATAATCATGTCACTATAGACGTGATACTTACATATAATTTAAATACGATTCACTGAAACTCATGGGTTTGATTCATTCGCGGAATTATTGATAAATGTGTCGAACATTAAATTACAGATCATAAGGTAGTCGTTCTTATATGTAAAGGAATAGATTTTCACCTGAAACTGGTATTTAGACATAATGTAAATTTGGTGCATATTTAATTGGGTAAATTAGCTTAATAATTTAAGATATTTTAGTAAAATATGTCGACATAATATTTAGAACCATAAATTTGATGAATATTGCATTATTATACTTACTATTCAAACAACAGTATGTGCAAGAATGCCTTGATATTGTGTGCGTCGTTCGTATGAATACAGGTAAAGAAATCATGTTTTAACCTCAATTTCAAAAGTGTTGCTAAAACATCATTACGTCTATAAAAAACAGTAAAAAAAAAATTTACGTGTAACATTATTTTTATTTTCTTGATGGTCTACAGATTTAAAATGTCTTTCGTTATTATTTACAAATGTGTCATGATGAAAGAATTGTAACATAATTTAACTTTGTATTTATTTTGTATAAAATCACTAAATTGTAACATTTCCGTATACAAAGACATATAAAATCCGCCTTGGTGTAATTTTTCCTTTCACGTATAACAATTATTGTTGCTTTCTGAGGTAATTCGTGATCGACACATAAATAGTCACTTCCGTCAACAATGGACAGTGTTAAACATTATTTTGTCGGAAAATCAAGGTTGACGGAAGACAGCAATTTAAGAGTAACGTTCTTGTCTGAATGGAGGCTAAATAAGTTTTAGGTTTTAAATTATAAAAAACATCGAAGATAAATTTCTTAATTAAAAAATAAATATGTGTGTCATGGCGAATAATTAGTAAAAAATAATATAAACCTGAAGTTAAACTGAAACCTTTGAAATACTTAAGTAATATTTTCAATGTAAAATCAATGATTGTTTTATATATTTATTTATTTATACGTAGGTGTGATATTTATTTATTTATATTATTTATTTTATTTTTGCACCACAACAGGCCAGGAGGCCCAATTACAGTGGTGAATTACATCACAAAACACCCAGGCTTGAGAAAAATCACACTAAATTTTTGTGTTCTCACCGGGAATCGAACTCGGTACCTTCCGTGAGTGAGTCAAGTGTCTTGACGGCTACACCACGGAGGCCGCCAATTTATATTTTACACATATTTTTTCATATTTTGCTTATAGTAAATTTAGCCGCTTATTTACAAGATGGCAGGTTTAATTCGGTAGAAAATTATTTTTATAATATAAAAACATTAGTTTAATGATTAACAAGAATTTTCGACAAGTTGTCACGATTTCAGAATCGCTAAAACCATTTGATAAAAAACATGTTTTTCATTATTTAAATACTATTTATAACGCATTAAATATTAGAAATTAAAAGTATGGGAAAACATGGTATGGAAAATATCAGAAAATTAAGCAAGTTGATCAAGCACAAAGCAAATGTCACAGAAGTGAGACAAATCGTTTCTCGAAAAATTATTTCACCTTCCATTGCAACAAATGAATACGAGATAAATAGTTATGGCGACAATTACATAAGTTTGGTCTTACTGGTCTTTTGAAATAAGATAATATAACTTTTCGTTGTTTATTAACACTCGGTCTGGTTGCACAAACTATTCGTTTTGTTGCTTAGCCTGACTTGATGACCAATAGTGAAAACTAAAAACATAAGGTGAGCACGAAATGTTAGGACATATTTTTATGAGATTTATATTATATCTGTTTGAAACTTGATTTCTACCGGTATGAACAAATTGTAGTTAAATTAGTATATTGTGGAAATAAAATGATATTACCTGATAGTTGACCTACAAGATGGCTTAGGCGGATAGGGATATAAGATAGGTTTATTAGAGTTCCGGTGTGAGATTGTATAATTAGTGGAGTGTCGGTAATTATAAAAGTTGGCAAATTAAACGTAAGGTTACAAATGAATAAAAATGGAGTAGTTTGTCTAAAACGAAATGTGGAATAAGAAACAGTATTTGAAATTTTACGATTAGTACTTATACAATTTTGAAATTTGTTTTAATTGTGTGCGGCGCCGCGTACGTTTAAGAACAAAATAACAAATCTAAAATAATAAAAAATGGTAGATATAGAACTTGATTTTTTTTTTGATTGATCCAATTTAAAATATTTAAAAGGAAAACATATAATTTGAAGTAGAAACACAATGTAATAGAAGAATACAAGTAAGTAGCCGTTCAATATAATGAAATCAATTGCATTATGTACCTGATTTATATTTCGAAGTAGGTAGTTAGAAATAAAAATTCAGTAATGTCATATTTTTATAATTTTCATTTATTTTTGCACCACTACAGGCCAGTAGGCCCAATTACAGTGGTGAATTACATCACAGAACACCCAGGCTTGAGAAAAATTCATTTTGATTTTTGTGTTCTCACCGGGAATCGAACCCGGAACCTTCCGAGCGTGAGTCAAGCGTCTTGACCACTACACCACGGAGGCCGCCGTAATAATCATTATGAAATTAACAGTATTGACGGATATTTCATATTATAATGTTACTCATGTACCAACTAAATCTATTTTTTAATGAGAGTTTCTAATGAAATGTAATGTTCTTACAAAATTGCCAAAATTATTCAGTTTTTTATATTGTACAGAATAAATATGGTAAAAAAAAGAAATTCAGATGATTATTTTTAACACAGTACAAAAATTTAATTTTACTCGTATGCAGTGAGTGTTCAATACCAGGAGGAAAAAGCCATTAATGATACGGTCAAAAAAAGGAGAAATAATATGTATTTTTTTTTTTTGTATTTCAAATTGTAATTAGTTATTAAAACTAATCATCTGATCAAACATATGATCATTTTATTCATAACGTGATATTTAAAACGACCACGTGCATAATAATGATAAATATAATGGGTATTCCGATTTTCCCGATAAAATTAGATCAAATTCTTGACCATTTACGTGATTAGATACAAGGATTTGAACAGTTATCAATTAAATTATAGCATTGCGTCGTGATGAGAAATAACTATTTAAAATGTTACACAATAGTAAGTAATGATTACGTTTTATGTATAAATGAATAAATCTTTTTAATTTTGGTACATTTTGCAAATGATGAAAGTAGTTCATTATCCCACAGTTAAGGAGGTTAATGTTTTTTTATATTAATTTGTTGCCTTAATGATTATATCCGTAAGTCATTTGTTGGCCAAAGATGTCGTTAAATTCCATTGATATGTTATTTGCTATATTATAAAACCGCCCAATAACAGTATATTTGAAGAGATGATGGAAAATGTGGGAGTGAAAAAGTTTCTATTGGGTACCTTTTTTTTCTTGTTTTATATTATCTTGTCATATCATATAGGAATTAGAATTAAAGTAAAGTGTGTTGTCATCTTAGGTAAAATGATAACATATGCATAATGCTATGTTTAAAAAATTTCTACACCGTTATAATATAAAATATAATAATTTTAAAAGCACAATATTTACAAAATGATGTGGAGATAAGTATTTTGTGTTCAAAACAAATATTACATTTTCACATATATACTCGTAACATTAAAAAAACCACGAATCAGGCCCAAAAGCGACTTTTGAAAACTGGGTCTATTTTATCCCACTTCATCACCCGCCTTTTAATCAAATGTGAAAGAAAGTCAAAATGAAATAAATATATTTTATGGAAAAATACGCATTTAGAAGAATTATATTTGAAGCAATAACTTTGTGGTTATTCATTATAATAAATTAAATAATAACAACTTTGATTTAAAGCACTCATTTTTTATTTTTTAACTTAACTAATGAATTTTTATTTTATCAATATTTTCTAAATATTATGCTGCGTATGGAGCTAATAAATAAAGTATTTTTGTGATGTAAGGACAGGAAGCGTAATGTGAGATGGATACGATCTTTATAACTAGAGAAGAGTGGACTAAAGGAAATATTATTAATTTGTTTTTTTGAAATTATTATTATGAATCGCTTTTTTCATTTCTAAGATTTCTACGCTATCCAATTAAAAAAAATCCGAATAATATTTTTATTATCAATAAAATATATAATACATAAAAAAGATATTATACTTCCAAGAGTTATAATGAAACTTATTTGGGACCGTCCATGAAAAGTAAACATTTTTGTGACAATACATAATTTTAGTTAATACCATCTAAAACCGTAAAAAAACATATTATGGGTAAGAAACATAAAACACAGTATTATACACCATCTATATAAATTACTAACTATTGCTATCGAAAAGATTTGAATAATATCTTTGAATTGCGACACTTTTAGACCTGCAATTCGACTTTTCGACCGTTTTTTAGTTCGTCAGGCAGTTGACTAAATTGGGGATGCCCAATTTTTTCCAGAGACTTTTTGACGTTCAGGGATATTTAGATACACTACGAGTTTTTGGCATTCTTAGAAATGAAAAAAAGCGATTCATAACAAGAAAAAAATATCAAATAACCAAACAAACATTATTTCCTTAAGTCCACTCTGGTCTAGTTTTGAAAATCGTATTCATCTCACATTACGTTTCCCATCCTAACAAGACAAAAATATTGCTCCATACGCTGCATTATATTTAGTAAACATTAAAAAAATAAAATAGGATACAATTCATTAGTTAAGCATACCTTTATAAAAAAACATGTTAGCTTTAAAACTGATCGGTAGAAAAAATATTTAAAAAGTGGTTAAAAACAGAGCTGTTATTTTTTATTTTATTGAACAATTCGTATTTAAGAATATATTTGGATAGACATGTTTTGAAGTTGATTTTCAAGGGATATTATGAGGTATTTTTTAGCAAATTAATAAAATCACATTCCACATAAACGTGTTAAAATATTCAAGATCTAATTAAGAGTATCAAGGTATCTGTGCATTCATTAATAAGCTATCGTTTGTATAAAAACTACATAATACATATGTCTGCATGTTGATTTGGCTGGTGTAGTTTTTGTAAAGTGGGTATTAGGTATCGTGAACATTCTTTTGATGAAATTAATATCACGAGTCTGTTTTGTGTTGAGTAGGCATGGATACAAAATGTTATCTGAATTTGTTATTGTAATTAATATTGCAACGACTCAAGGTCGTGATACCCAAACTTGGCTGCCACTAGACCTGTCGAAATACTAAGATATGATTAATTATTTTTAAGTTATTGGATCAAATTAAAGCCATACATTAATATTGTATGCTTACTTATTAAGACACCCACAAAACCAGATCACAGTTGTTAAACTAGTACCCATATAAATAATGAGTATTTATAAATGAAACAGAGATTATACAGGCATTGAAAGTATGATATAAATAACTAAAAAATACATTAAGAGCGTCTTTTTTAAAGTTTTTAAATTACATATTATTACGATCTTCTAATATTTTATTTCCCGATTTGTATGGTTCCTTGAACAACAAACGTCCTTGTTTCCTATGGTTGAAATGATTTAAGTATATTAAAAATGAGTGACCGTGATATTCTTTATTAACCGGCAATCCTACACATACTTAGACACAATTTGAAAGGATTATGATCTACAACGGACGCTAAAAGTGAAGTGGGTGTAACTTATTTATTAGATCTTCATACTTTAAAAGTAAAATTGCTGAATTGAGGTCAGTCGTGATAACAATGGGTTGAAACGAGAATTTCTACTAGTGGGTCGTATTTCAATTCTTCCGAATCGTTTCGAATAAAATGTTTTAGGGTAAAACGTTCCGTGCAGGATTTATTAATGATTAAAATGTTCATAATTTAACACGTCACTAGCAGAGGCAACTTCTGACTACAATATCGTCGGGTTTCTGGTACAAGTTTGTAACTACATTTTACTAGTTGTGAGATATTGAACTTTTAAAGTTAAAAACTTACCCCAAATCAGCAATTCAAATAAAAATGCATGTTGAATATTATAAAACATTATCTTTTGTGATGAAATATGTGGATTAACTTTTTAAACAAAGATTACTTAATGTCATTTATGATAACATCTTATTATTCCAAAATTTTTAGTTACCAGCGTTTTTTTTTTAAAAACATACAGAATAATAACCAATAACAAGACCAATTACGAGTTTCACATAGAAACAATAATAAAAAAAAAGTACAGTTCTCTAGGAGTGAAAAGAAATGGGATGGTAAAATAGGGAAGAAGGAGAAGAAGGAAAAAGAAAGAGTAAGTAAATATAAAATAATGCAAAAAGAATTAATATAAATATACACTTACAACATACATACACATATACAAACACACACACATATATATATATATATATATATATATATATTTATACAAATAAACATATATGTATACACCAGTGGCGAATGGTTATTTTATTTACAGGTAAGCTATGAAAAAATATCATAATAAATAAAAATATCACGAGTACATAGAAGGTACATAATATAATGTAAGTAAAATATACTATAAATTTATATTTTTCCGTGGTTCTGTGTGATACAACAACTCTCATCCATGAAATCAACTCAAAAGATGTAACTTCGTGATATATTATTTGATTATATATTACATAGATATATTATCCATTACTTAAATATATAATTCATTAAAAAATAAATAAAAAATAAAAAATACTACCATGAATTCAGTCGATATTAGGTATTCAATTGAAATGTCAACTGGTCGCAATGTTCTAGTAATTAATAGTGCTAAAAACGGCCACGTGGAGTGCTATATGTCCTGCAATATGACGCATTAAAGTAATTATGGTCTTATGTCAAAAGTACCATCTCAAAGAAAAATAGTCCTTAAGAAACAATGTTTAAATACTGTTTTCCAAATCAAGAATCTTCAAATAATTAGTGTAATCTGCAAGTTTAATCTAGGAGAAATAACCCGCACTGGGTACATATACATACATTCAAAATATAGTATACTTATTTGAATGAAAAAATATGCTGGAATAATCGGCTAATTTCTTGGCGCACCGCAGGCGCTGGGTGCGCTTTATTAAAATTAAATTTTATATCAGGATAAAAATACAAACGGTGGAAATGATTTGAAATAAATGTTAATTATTTATTTGTTTTTCTGTAAATAACGTTACAATAAAACATTATTATGGTTACTCAAATATAATGGTAAGCTGCGCATAATCGCTTCTATACACGGTTCGCCCCTGGCATACACAAATACATACATACATACGCGTACATATATATAATTAATAATAAATTAGAGAAAACTTATAAATAAAATTTAAAATAGCAATAAAATATTTTTCCCTTGTGGTGTCTACATCGCAATATATTGTTTCGATGAAAAGATTTATAGCGCTAAAGTTTTTATCGTATGACGAGCATACTTGAATAGGGTTGTGGTCCCACAACTAGTGTTGCGGACTCACGGATCAGAGGTCCGAGGTTCGAACCCCACTCCACCCCAACTTGATTTCCATTTTCTAATAGAGAGTTATTTACAACTTGTTGAAAATGGCCACCAAAATTGAAATACTTGAGTAAATCATAAGAACGCAAATATTTATTAAAAACAATAAAAAATCTTTTCTAATGAAAAGATTGACTGAAATAGTCATTCTGATTCTGGCATTTAAATATTGACTTAGAAATAATTAATGCATGCCAATATCATTGGAAAAGAATTAAAAGGAACAGTTAAATGATGATGCTTCTGCATTTCAGTACTTAAAAATCACAAAATATATACTAATAACTTGGTGTTTTGAGTCTTTTTATTTTTGTTTGACTTTAGCTGTCAAAAATATTGTACAGCACACTCCTTCGAACTACCATTTTATCATGTCTTCTGCGAGTCTGCTTTAACCTTATATTAACGTAAAAAATATATTTATTAAAAAAATACGTTAAAGGATAATATAATAAAAACATGGTTTGGAACATGTTTTATTTGATATCCAACGTAAAAGCATGGAGTATTAATTTAGAATTAATATCACCTAGTTATGAAAATCACAAACCGTAGCTAATACCGATAGAGTTCAATGCTACTCGTATGAATTGTAATGATATGGGTTACATTACTATGTTTATTGTATATATTACACCTTTGCATATCATTTTGATATGCTACTTGTGAACAACAACGATTTCACTTGTGTTTTAATGAAAAAATAATTGAGTGTGCAATTTTATAATGTGCACATAAAATGTGTTGAGTTATTGTTTAGTGTGTCTAATTATTTTATTTTTACACTCTTTACACAAATATATAATATTGATCAATTTTGTGATCACTGTTTCATGTTATTTGTATTTTATTCATTTTTTCTATCAACACTTTTTAACATATCGCGTGCAATATTAAAGTATAGAAAAGTAACAAGTGCGAGCCTCGTACGCGTCGGTAAAATAAATAGTTTTATGTTTTATTTTAAAAAACTTCTTTTTAATCTAATACTGTGAACTTTAATACATAAAAGACCTGTTATATCAGGGACATCCGATGCGCTATAAGCTTAAAGTAATAACACGCCATTGCTAATAGCGTCGCTCATACGGACGAAAACCATTCGAAGATTATTAACCGACTATTAAGTAGGCTACAGCTTACAACAATACAACGAGAGCGTAGGTACTAGGGTCGAGAATTGCAAGTGTAAACCGAAACCATCCGTTACTCGTTTTTAGTTAAACTAAAAACTAAAACAAAAATATGGAACGCTTTTGATCTATTCAATTTGGGATGCGCAAATAACACACTGATCAAGCAAATAATAATTGCACAAAAAACTTCAATCAAAATTATCTTAAGAGTCCCAATCAGAACAAGCTCCCTCGGTATATTTGAAAATCTTAATGTAAAATCTATAAAACAACTTTATGTAAAAGCTTTGTTACTATACGCACGTAAACATTATTCTCTACCTTCCGTTACAAATACAAGAGTTACTAGATACTCCACCCTGATGCTGCAAAAACATAAAAAAATAAATACAACCTTCGGTCAAAGAGGATTGGCCTACTACTCGGTTAAAGTGTACAATCTACTTCCATTATTCATAAGGACAATTAGTAAGCTCGCACAATATAAAATTGCTATTAAGAAATGGATAGTGGAGGTGGGTTGCGCACGGATCGATGAGTGGATCAAGCTAAATAGGTAAAATGTGTGTACTGTTTATGAAATTTGTTCTATTGGTCTGTATAAATTGTTAATGTTTTTTATGATTATTTTAGTTTTTTATTGTTTATAATGTTAATGATAATTAGGTTAATTGGATTAATTACGTTTTTTTTATTGTTATTGTTCTGTTAACTTTGTTAAATAGCTAATCTTAGGCATGTTTCATATTTTGTAAAATGTTTCCCTCGGCACGGGACATCCCAGTGAGGGAACATTATTCTGTGTAAAAAAAGAATAAAAACAATGTAAAAGTAAAAATAAAAAATAAATAGAGCTAAAGGGCTTCTTTAAAGAATTATTATTCTAAATTTTTAGAGATTTTAAATTTTTTTTAAATATGTTTTTATTAAATTATTCCCTTGTGTAGGTATATATTTTTATTGTACATAATAGAAAATCGTATAATATGTTCAGTGCGTATATTCAGTTTGCTGTTGATAAATCTCCAGAATTTAGGTTGTACTCATTCTAACTTCAATATATGAACGCAGTAATTAGATGATTATCAAATCAATTTAATTACCCACCTAGTATAAAATAAAACAAAATGTTTGATTTATTTGTACTTCTACAAAGAAGAAATGAAAACTAGTGCTTGTAGAAGAAAAAGTGCGTACAAAAATTACCTATACACAAAAATATTATTTGATTTATGGGTTTGCCTCATGCGTATGGAGTTCGCTATATCAAAATCGTATAAACTCGATAAAGTTAATCCCAAATTTCTAACCCACATCCAAATTACAAACGACTTTTAACTCTTTTTCATTTTGATTCCTTGACGAAACGCTGACATAAAATGTCTCGACAAAGTAATAAACTATGAAGTAGATATAATACCAACCTCCTTAATAAAATACAAAAAAAAATAAAAAAAAACTTAAAAATTGAGAACACTTAAACATCGGGATATGTTCAGTTTAAAGCTATGCAACATCCATATACCTCTGGCACACACGTGTCGGAAATATAATACATACTATGAGCAATATGAACGGACATATTTCATGTTTCTTTCCCAACTTTTGCGAATAATCTCTTAGGAAAGAGTTTTATTAAAAATATTTTTACCAGAAAGAGTGTACAATTTATTTTGTACAATAAATATTTAACCAACACTCTTAAATTTCAAATATCAAATGTAATTCTATCTATTCTGTGTAATTGAAGTTAGATCTGTATTGAAAAAATATCCACAAATTATAGGGTTTTAAGCTTTTGTCTTCGTTGAAGTACTTTAAAAAATCATAAAAATTCTAAAACAAGTGTAAAATATAGAAGATACACAAGTATGTATTGTTATGGTATTACACGTGTCCGGCACAATCTAATAAAATAAAATTTATACGCTGTTTATGACGTTTAAACTGTAGTCTGATTTATAGCAGTAAATATAATTATCCATGTACGGTCAAACGAGAGCCGAATTCTCAATACTAAATTGGACATTGATTTGGTACAATATGTGAAATAAAATCCAGTTAGAGAGTAGAAATATGTGTTGTCCATTTAAGTTGGAATTAACGATGCAACCCATATTTTTGGCGCAACCTCTAACCTCAATATACCGTACCCACAGTCCATACAAGACTTGACTTTTATCACGGAAAATCTTCAATTGGCGATAATTAATAATAACATCATGACGTGAAATATATACATATTCGAAATTAATTGACCATTCTTATCTGTTGGCATATTAGAAAACTTAGCTTGTTTGATGCCACGACTTTCTATATATATATTATCAACATAAGACAAAAGTAAAAATATTTATGTTCAATTTAAATAGCACTCTTGTTAGAGTGGTTGTAGACAAAATATAGTATATCTCATCATCACACCCCTATTCAAAACCAATGTTGCATAAAACACTGCATTGGCACCTATAATGCAGCAAATTTTGATCTTCAGGTAAACGAAGATACTGAGATTATGCCTACGCTCCAGGCTTGGACGGTAAAATATTAGAGACATAAACAAATATTTCACTTCAAGCTTGCCAGGAATCGAACCCGGGACCTCACGTATGATAGACAAACGCACCAATCACTAAACAACGATACGGACAAATATTTCCATTCGATTTTCTTTTTCAAAAGTTTTATCTGAGAGATGCCATCGAGTGAACCAAGTAAACATACATTTTTTGTTAGTATTATTTATAAACTTAACTTCAAGAACAAAAATAAATGCACCTTGGCGGGCTTATTGTTAAAAGCAATATCTTACATCCTTCAAAAGTTTTATCCGAGAGATGCCATCGAGTGAACTAAGAAAAGATAGATTTTTTATTTGTGTTTTTTATATATTTAAATTCAAGTACAAAAATAAATGCACCTTGGCGGGCTTATTGTTTAATGCAATATCTTACAGCCCTTAAAAGTTTTATTTAATCTTGATATAGGTACGGATACATTTATTTTGAAATTACTACAATTTATTCCTGGGCAAATTGAACTTACTAATATAAACTAATTAATAGTGTCATTGTGCACATTTGAATATTTAATTCGAAAATTTTCTGTTATGCACAAATAAATAAAAACTTTTTTTAACTCACTGTGATGCTACTTGTGAAAACCTGTAATTGGCTTATTTGTTATCTGTTTTGTAATATATATAAAAGATAATTATAGCTGTTGGTAATCCAAATAAATAAAAAAAAACAAAAAGATGTGTATGAATTATAATTATGTATGCAAAATTGTATCAAACGTACAGTAAGCGAACATTAAGGGGTTTTAATCATTCGTAATACAAAAATAAGTTAAAACATAATTGTTCAGGTAGAAAAAAACAGCGTTAGCTCTTAAAATAGTGTAAAAAATAGATTATCTGCATTGCCACTTTATCTTATATTTCTTAAAAATGTGCAAATAAACATGGGTATGGGTTTTGTTATTTTTCTTTTTAGTCGCTGTCCTCATGACTGAGGATCGTGACCCCTCGTGGCCTCACCGACAATTCTTCTCCAACTCTCCCTTGACTGCGCCGCACGCTGCGCTCCAACTACCGAGGTGCTTGTTGCTGTCCTGACCTGATCGGTCCATCGTGTAGGGGATATACTTTTTCCTCTTTTATTCTCCACGCCATCGACTACAACCAATCACTCCGGGCTATCCTCATCGCTGCGCGCAACGTGTTTAAAGAGTTGGAGAATGCGTCTTTGCCAAACATACCTGGAATCGTTGGTACGTCTAGCGTCCACGAGATTCGTTGCATGCGTCCCAGCACCATATTTCAAATTTTCAAATATGTCCAATTTTTCGCAGCATATAGGACAACGAAGTGGACCAAACTCTTGATGAGCCTTACTGTTACTCACGTACCTATCCTTACAGATTTTATCGAACTTAGACACGGAACTTTTGACAATGGCAATGTGATATTTCAGTTCTCTTTCTCATTTCCCTTTATTGCCACACTGTACCGTGTAAAAAAAGGATACCAAAAAAGAACAATGCTACATAAGTTTCCTTGCATAAAAATCAATACGAGATTTTTAAAAAAATGCAATGGTTTTCTATTGTACTTAAATATAATGACATCAAAATACTTTCACTCTCATTTTATATTCTACGCCAAGCAAAAGAGCGATGTTGGGCTTTCCAATAATGAATAGTGTAATTATATTACAATTGCAAATCTAGCAATAGCAAAGCTTTGCCGGGTTCAGCTCATTAAAAATAAAAATAAACAAATTACTGGAAGCCGTCACTTCCCATTATGTACACAAGAATTGTTATTTCTTTTACGTAATGGGAAACGTTAATGTAAATATACGTATAAAATTCATATAAAAAAATGTATTTAGTTGTAAAATCAGAATAAAATATTAAAAAAACTTTTTTAGAAAGAGCCACTTGTATCTGCGATCTAGATTGAGAGCTTTTATTTGTAAATCAGACTCACAATATTCTAATCTGAGGTCATAAAAGTTAAAACTTGGCGAGTTTTGAATTCGCACCCGTTGATCAGCTCGTGAAATTACATTTCGGATTGTAATATGAAAAAAAACGTGACATTTATCGCAACATTTCAGATACCTAATACTTAAAACGCGGCCATAAAATGATGTAATAGGTCAATGAGTAAAAAGGCTTTGCGAATTGATCACAAAGCTTATTATTAACCTATCTCCATGTACATTCGAGTAAAGTATACCGATTTAAAAAGAGCAATATAGATCCAATATCTTAAGAGGTTTTGTAATTCATGTTGATACTTTTCATAACTACTGACGTGGGTTTAAGTTGAGTCACTGTTATATTTTATATTTATGTAAATATACATACTTCGGTCAGCATCAGTACCGCTTAATCCTTTCTACAGACCTTCATTTTCTTAAATAAACACACTCTGATTTTGTCTCGAGGTCATTTCAGAGTATACGTATGTACATATATAAAAGTCAACCATGTTGATATATTATCGTTATCATGTCCTTATTCGTACCTGGTGGTGCATAGGACATTGCATTGCTATACACAATGCAGAATGTTGATGATTTTTTACACGAAGGCAAAGTAATGTCTTACGGGTCCAATGGCAATAAAATCTTCAGTGAAAGTATTTCCTTTACATATCCGAAAACCGTTTTAAAGACAGTTTCGCTCATACAAAAGCAATGTTTTTTGTCAATAAACGAGTTAATCTTTTTAAATTTTATGTATCGCGATTTTCATTGAACTAGACTCTGCAATTTTAATTGCCCTCTTTCACTGAGAATTCGAAAAATGAAATGAAGGGTCTTTGTCGGATATTGTCATTCTTCCTTGTGACCATATTGCAAACACGAATGTTAGCTATACTAGATACTATTTCTATCTGTATCAAATTCAATTACAAAAGTTTATGTCCATTACATTTTTAAAAATAAATTTAATAACATCAAATTACATTATTATCGTCATTAATTTTTAAATATCCTAACTCCGAAGCCCTTCATACAAGTCATCAAAAGTTCAATTCCATAATCAATTATCTAGCACAGCTTATTTACAAGTTACTTACTACTTAAAATCAATCAAGTCAGAGTGAAAGGATTGTTAGTGGGTACTACGTTTGACAATTTCAAAACCGATAGTTAAAAACACCACTTTTCTTTGATTGAAAAGGACGGCACAAAATATTTATACACAATGAGGCGAAATTTTATCCACTTGATTTCCCTTTTCAGAATATTTACCGAAAAGCAGCCATCAAGTCAAAAATATCCGTCCAAGATTCAGGTTCTATTTCACACCCAGAATTGTATTATTCTTCCACCTGTACACATATTAATGTTGCACGTATAGTTTATTTACTAAATTTAATGCAAAATACAAATGTAGTTAAATGATTTAAAATGGAAAATAAAAATATTTTAATTTCATAAATATTTTTATCATAAAAAATGATGTTTTACAAAAGGAATAAACTTATTGGTGTGTTAATGATTATTTATATGAGAATCGTAAAGTTAAATTATACATTTATATAAAGAGTAATCTTTTTATACAAAAGTAATATGAATATATTTCCTAGTGTTTCTCATTTTAGAAAATTTTCAAACAAATCAAATACCTTCATATCAGTATTAAAAACTGATGAGTTTAGAAACATGTGATGTTATTATACAGTAAATAAATTTATATTGATGTATTTTCTAACGATAAACTTTTTTTTATGTAAATAATTTTATTGCAATTTATTTTACAATCTAATGAAATCGTGCTGCAAAAAAATATTGAGGCCGTTTGTCTTTGCAATAATGATTCATAAAATATCATTTTGAAGTTGATAATATATTTCCATAATGAATTGTATATTGTTGTTAGAAGAAATCATTGGAAAATAAGGCAAGACAGAAAATATAAAATAGTATTTTCCTCATAAAATTGTTCACAATAACATAATGATAACAAACATTTAGTTCGTAATAGATACATTTTTTTGAACAAGCTATTATTTCGTTTTCTGTTATGTTAGGAACCGTAAAAGTATTCATTATACAGTTGTTACGAAAGAAACTATTAAAAGATGCACACGAAAACACAAACAAAATGGCGCACTGTTTTATTTTAATAATTAATCGTTAATTTCATTTTGAATTATGATATTGAAAGGCGGACGAATAATTTGAATTATTATATGAGGACACTTAAATTCAATCTTAAATTAACATATAAATCCGTGTCTACACGCATAGTAATCATACAATAACTAAAAAATTAACTCAATTTATACATGTTATTCTGATATAATCTAACAGATTTTTAAAATAACGAAAAAACATGTTAATTACAAGTTGTCATGACAAATTATAAATTATAGTTTTAAAAAAATTGAATATCTACTATGATAAGAGCCCCAAGATAGTTCAATGTCCTGGATGAACAAATTTAGTTCTCCAAAACGAAAGTCATTTTCAGAAGAACTGTTTAGATTTTGTCTTAAGAAAGAGACCATTGCAGGAGGCTGCTGAGAGATATTGTATAGATTTATATACTACAAGTTAAACCCGGCAATGCTTTGCTATTGCTAGATTTGAGTGCATACTTAAATATATATTAAATGAACACAATCGAAAGTTTGATATCAATTGTTAATAAAATTACGTCAAAATTAGACATGTACATATGTAAATATACATTATTATTTTTGTGTTTCGGATTATATAAAGTGTGAGGATATACGATGACAGGGAAGTTTGATAAATAGGTATTTAAACATTGTTTTCCCGTCACTGTCTTGCAGATGCCTCCCGATGCTGTGCAAAAAAGACAACTGTATGTCGAAACTTTTATGCCCAACTAAAAAAAACAAAATCGACGCTTCACTAAATATCAAGTGTCTAAAAAAACACTGCTTTAGTGCCGTAATCAAGAGAGAAAATACGGGAATACGTTTTTATGAAGAAGAGTCGGACCGCGTTTCCTCTTAAGATTAAACAATATTCAGTTTACTTACAAAACTTTACTTTTGTTTTCAGACCATTTTCTAAAAGTCGTAAATAACTTGTGCTGGAAAAATGGAAATCGAGTTATGGTAGAGTAGGGTTTGAACCAGGGACCTTTGGTCCGTTAGTCCACAATACTACCTCGGGACCACGACCCGATTCAAATATGTATCGGTTAAGTATGTTTTCCAGATGTTTATTGATGTATATGTTTATTTATTTATTTAGCTTTTTGTACATAATGTTATTTGTACATTGGCAGGCTTATTGCCAAATGGCAATTTCTTCCAGCCAACCAAGTTGTTTGGGTATTTTTTTTTTGGTACTGTTCAAATTATTAATTATTAACGCATGCTACCACTTTTCATTATTTTGTATTCCAACTCGACACAGGGCTCTTGGCCTCGTAGAGTTAGGGATACGTTTTTTTGTAATATACGTATTTATATAAATAAATAAAGTGAAAAAAACATTATTATTTCTGCAAATCAAAATCGTTATTTTCACCAAAAAAAATCAGCATTTGACATTTGAGAATAAATAATAAGATCTTATTACTCACTATAATACATACTCTTTAAATTTAAATTTGACTCTTCTTTGAATATGCCTTTCAAGCTTGTTCCACCTTCCATAGTTTCAACAATGAACCGTCGATAGTGGTAAAAACAAACTTCACATAGGTAGTAACAATTCAAAATATCAAAAGGGTATTAAGACAAAATAGCATAGCAACAATAACTCACCTTCTATAACAAAGAGCAGAATATAAATCTATGCAGTTAGCGAGTCTACAAAATGCATTCAGTCAAGGACAAAAAATAAGAACGATAAAATATATTATAGGTGTTTTCTGATCGATCGAAGTGAGAGAGGTTTTCAAGGAAAACTGGTGTTAATAATAACATGATAGATTCTTCTTTATTACTCAAGGTCACCTTTTCACGTTCTTCCAGTTTTTGTATTGGTACCGGAGGTTTTAAATATGTTATTGCTTTCTTTGTTTTACTGCTAAAGATTTTATCGTTTAGTTTATTGAATAAATAAAATTATGATAATTTATTACAGTGCCAATTTTATTGACACGAAAACTGTTTTGTATATATCGCGAGTGTGTACACTAGAACTACATTATACATGGTGTTTCAGAACCAGACGGTAAAACTTCAGAGTCAAACTGAAAAAAAAATCATAACAATATTTTTCAAAAAACTAATTACTGGGACTAGCATTCCTTCCACAAACCCCTTACCATCCCATCTCAGCTGCTTCTCTTGTCCGTGTCCAGTGCGTATCGTTTCATTGGTCAAATACGTTTCTTTTTTTGTAGGGGTTTGTGAAAGGTATGCTAGTCAGAAAAATTTAAAATATATATTATAAGTAAAAATTATAAAACTCAAAAAACAATTTTTTAAATTTTTTTTTAATGATTTTTGACGAGTTTTTGTAAATAAATTTTTAGAATTTTAAAGAAGTTTTGCGGTCTGGCCCTGGAACACGTGTATATAAAAATGTACTATGTACTACTAAATATATTTATTTATTTTTATAGGCAAACGAATCCATAATGCAAAGTGATGGGCGAAGGTGGGGTTGGCCACGGTTTTGCCCCCGTTGCTTTAAACCGTTATTTTTAAATACAGTTTCACGAAGCAGTTTAATTTGTCAATTAATAATATCCTGATAAGTTTTTTGTTTCCATAACATTAAAAAAAAGGAAAACTGTTTTGGGAGAGTAACCGTTTTAAGTTAACTGTTTCTTTTCTTTTCCACCTCTAATCTGTTTGTCCGATATTTTTGTAGATTGAAATGTTACAATCTAAATATTTAAATTGTTCCTTTATCCTTCTTCTTTCCTTCCCATCCCCTCTCCGCTCTTCATAGTATAGTGTTTTTTTTTTTTATAAATATATTTATTTTTGTTAATCTTTGCTTTTCATTTTTGTATAAAATTGTAAGATTCAATATGTCCATGTATTTATAATTTTCTCAAACTGAACGGTTTGGGTAGGTAGGAAGAAATTGCCGTAAGGCAATATGCCCGCTTTTATATCTATATTTATTGTATATGTATATAAAGTGTCAAATAAATAAATATAATAGAATAAGTATTATTTTTTTATATTATCTCCCTCAACTTCAATACATTTTGTTCAACGTTTTTCCAGTAATTGTACCCCATCATTATAAAACTATTCCAGTTTGTCTCCAAAATAATCATCCACAGCTCCAGTGACTTCTTCATTCGATGTAAAACGCTTTCCAGCAGGGAATTTATTACGGTTTGGAAATAGATAATAGTCACTGGGGGCCAAATGTAGCAAATACTGTGGATGGTCAAGTAATTCTAAATTCAATTCATTGATTTTAGTCATTGTCAAAACACTTTTGTGAGCTGGTGGGTTGTTTTCTCACGAACTCTTCACTTTAAGTTACCAAAGGGGTGCTAGTATAGTTATAGTTACAGCTTTGTTTTGTTCGGTCTTTTTCTCACCGTTAAACGTAAAAGAACCACCAAATATTAATAGTTATTTAAATCAAGCAAATGCGTGCACCATGTTTTAAAATATGAAATTAATTACATTAGAGTAGCAGTGTACTACTATCTTCACGATTAATCATAAATAAAAAAAGCTTTTAAATGAGATGTGTGGGTATACGTAATTACATAATTCTGATTAATTACATTTCTCACAACTTTTCGCACTTATAGTGCATAGAACTGATTTCCGGCATATCTCGATAATTTGTTTCACGAAGGCAATATATGTATAAACATTCGTCCGCCTCGTGATCTAGTGATGTGCGTTTTTGACTACCACGTCTCGGGTTTGATCTCCGGCATATATTTTTGACATGAAATGTATATTTAAAATATGTTTTAACGCTGCAATATTTATTCCCTCTGTGTATAAAATATATTAAAAAATATAAATTTTGATTTTAAATGCGATGTTAAAATTATTATATAAATGGTGTACGACTACCAATGTTCTCAAGAAATAATAGAATAATAATTTTTTTGTAATCGAATACGAATAAAAATTATGTTTATAACTTTATCTACATCCGGGTGGGTGAAGAATACAGTCCTCTGTGTGTGAGATAGAACTAGAGTCTTGGACGAGTGTTTTTGACTCAATAGCGACTCAGGTAAAAAATGTAAAACCAGAACTCAAGTGGAAATAAGTCCACCTTACGAATCATGATTTAGGTCCCAGATTCAGTTCTTTCCAAGGTCGGTGTGAAATAAATAAAAAAAAAACACAGATAGTAAATGCGCTACATTTGGTATATTATTGCATTGCTGTTGCAATCAGTTTCTTTTTATGTTTCCAACCATGTCACCAGAAGTCAAAATTTTCTCTTTATCAAATCATCCAACAGCAAGTTTTTATACCTTAATATCCATAATGTATAGATTAGTTGATTCGTCGCACAACTTGGAATATTTGGGATAGATCTTCCAGATTTTGTTGATCTCTTCACCATTAACACAGTGTGGAATGAAGATGTCATTAGTAAGCTCAAAGTTCTATATGTTGATCGTGTTCTTAAATATATTGTATATCATTATTTTATTGCACTTTTTTATCTTTGCTACATAGTTTAATGTTTTTTTGTTTGGTTTCTTGTACATATGTTTCTTTATATAACTGTTGTAATTGTCTTAGGCCATAGATAAAAGAAATAAATTGCAGTGTAGTGCCTTTTTTAATATAGGGCAGATGAGGATATGATATTGTAAGTTTGATCAGATTAATCTTAGGTTAAAAACTCGTGTTTTAATATGACATATGAATCAGTTTTAAATTCTTTCTGTGTCACTGGTTTAAAATTTATCGCTTGACACATTGTCTTACATTCAATATACACTCGACCACTCCTAGGACATCAAACCTCTACGCGGGACTATAATTACATATGGATAATTATATGTTTATACCGGATAGCTATATTCAAAATGTCAAACGTTTCAATTTCAATGCGAAGGTCCCGAAACGTGTTCGACTTTTTAATACTGACAACAAGTAATTTATTGTAGGCGGAGAGCATTTATTCATTGAAATTGGCCCGGTTTTGTTGGCCATTGTTAACATGGAAAAATGTTAGTTTTATGCACTATGAAATGTGTTAAATTACTTTTTATTTACCCTATTTAGTGTTATGTAGTTGTCAAAAATAAATTAAAAACTTGAACAAACATTACAATCACCTATGAAACAGTTTATCAGTAGAACAAATGTATTTTTTAAAATTTTACTCTTAGTTTTTTATTGTTGGCAAATAAAATACAGTCAACCCTCCTATAACGCATTTTTTGTAAAAAACAACATTACAACTACGTCAATGACTTTAAAAAAATCTTTTGTGTTCATCTGCAAGTTGTTTGATTACAAATACCATTTATGTACAATCAAGGAATTCCCCTAAATATGAACAAACCAGAAAAATGGATTTTCGGCCTATTAGATATAGTCTTGAAATCAGATTATAATATTCTAATTAAACCCATTCTAATGGTTTTTATCAAGATAGAAAAAATACAAAAATAAAATATTTGATTTGGAACCAAACAAACAACATTTTTGAAATTACATATAACATTGCATAAAAATTTTTGGATTCGTCGCGCGTCGTCGTAAAAGTTATCATAAATCGTTACATATTTCATAGTGAATTTCATCACCCACTACCCGAAATTGAAAAACATTCTCATAGTATCAAAAGTAGGTCCATTTCTGTGTTCCTTTCCTTCCTTCAAATATTTCCAACCTTTACAAAACTAAATGAAATTCATTTTTTCGCTGTCCGCTTTTCGTTAACAGTGGATCTTATCTTATCAATCTTTGTGGACAAATTATATATTTTCCTTGACGGGATTTATATAGATATATTTTTTTAACAGAGAAGAGCTTATGAACTGTCATTGGCTGGGTTATAGAATATATTTATTTAACTTTTTGTACATAATGTTATTTGTACATTGGCGGGCTTATTGCCAAATGGCAATTTCTTCCAACCAACCAATAAAATAATAGTTTTATTTTTATAATTCAAGTTACAGAAAATATTCGATAGAAAAAAAATATTAAAAGCTAAAGATATATAAAAATAGAAATAAACGTAATAAATTACCTTAAATCAAAACTATTACTCAATGGGAAAAAGGAAAAAAGAGGAAAGAGGAAAGGAGGAGAGTTTAAGGAAGAGAAAGGAGATGTTTCTTCAGACGTGATTTAAACAGAAATAAGGTAGAAACATCTTTGATCGTGGATGGGAGATGATTCCACAGTCGAGCCGCGTGGACACTATATGAGTTAGAGAAGAAAGAGGAATTGTGGATGGGTATTAAGAGAGTGCCTTGAGAATTAGAACGAAGAGGTAAATTATGAACTGATAAGCATTGAATTTTTTTACGCAGGTATATAGGAGCGTTAGGACTATGAAGTACATTTAACAGAAGTGAGAGGGAGTGATAGTCTCGCCTCTGTCTAATTTTGAGCCATTTCAGTTGCCTACGATAATCAGAAATGTGGTCATATTTCCTAAGACCAAAATATATATATGGGGACATTCGTCATATAAGTAGTTGATTTCCATATTTTAGTATGACATTTTTCCATTCTGTATAATAAATATCTTTGGTTTAAATAGAAACATACCCATGCGCGTAGGTTTATTACAGGGAATGAAAATATGGAGATAACTATTGATTGATTAGGTGTTTATTTTGTAGAATTCCATATTTAAACCTATATTATTAGAAATTAAACACTGATTTGAGTCTACTGAACACTTTATTTTATTTTTACAAATATAAAAAATATAAAAACAAAAACTTCATGACAATTGTCTCGCCTTGTTAGGGTATTTTCAAACGAACAAAAATGCCCTAACAAGGAGAAACAATTGTCACGAAATTTTTGCTTTTATATTTTTTATATTTGTAAAAATAAAATAAAGAGTTCAGTAGACTCAAATCAGTGTTTGATTCATAATATTATAAGTTTATGAAGATAACTATCGACATCAGTTGTTGAAAAGAGTTGTATTTAATAAGTCATATTTTTTTTTTTTGTTACTTGTATGAGATGTTTAAATTCAAATAAAATAAATGAAAAGTCGCGCGGCGTCGTACAATGATAATTCAGTTGAATAGTAAATTTCTACTAATATTTTAACAATGTGGGATTGAAATCAAAGAGTTTTATTGATTAAATAAAACGTTACAGGAAACCACTAAAGGTAATTTTACAAGTTTTATTCCAATGGCATAAATGTAAATAATAATGACCGTACACTTACTTTAAGCGTTGTGAAGCGATGAATATCCGGTAGTAGAAACGACATTTGGTAGGTTTCTTACTAACGTGCTTCCGGCGCTGGTTTCCTACATTATAATACCCGTATGCAGAGACAAAACTTAAGGTGAGGAAAGTACATTCTATTGTCTTCACCTTCGGGTTATTCTCCGCATTTGAGATTAGAATGTTCTTTCCTCACCTTAAGTTTTGTCTCTGCATACGGGTATTAAGTCATAAAACATACAAGTACTGTCCGATTATTTATTGGTGTGTACTTGCTTATTTAATTATGCTTCTACGGATTGATAAACTCGTTACAACAGCACGATTATTAAATATTAAAAAAAAATAATACCAAAAATTAAACAGAGTTCTAATTTATATGTGGTATATTGCCATTAACGTACAATGAAAATACAATGTTCACGATATGCATGCAAATATTTATATGAGAAACAGATGCAGGCGATTACCTACAATAACATATTACAACAGAGATGAAAAACATTTAAGGGAAGGTAATATAGAAGTCTAGGCATCTACAGGGCTTATGACCTGTCAATGGCTGGTTTAAGTGGCCACTTTACACACTGTGTAACATTCACCATTCTGTATATATTTGAACATCTATATTGCTTCAATTCTTTCATCTGTTGATGTTTCAGGTCATAAGCCCTGTAGATGCCTAGACTTCTATATTACCTTCTCTTAAATGTTTTTCATCTCTGTTGTAATATGTTAATGTAAACAGCTCCCCAGGGAGTCGAATCTAGTCCTTGTCTACAAAAATTTGGACAAACTTAAAATATTGTTGAATTACCTACAAATTTAAATGCCATCTATTACGCTCGTGTAACGTGTATATTTTAATATACTTTATTAGATATTGCACTAAAATTTACAAAACATGACCTAAGATGTTACTTTTGAGAGAATTTATTTTTAATGCAAAAAAAAGAATTATTTATTTTATTTTTGTAACCAGCAAACAGGCGATAACTTATTAAAAATTTCGTTAAATTTTTCTTAACTCTTTTTCTTAACTATTTTCCTTATGGTGAAAATGATATTATTTGTATGACAAAATATTCTGACACATCATCTTCTTGTGACATATTGTTAGAATTATGCTTTGGTGAGTTTCTGATTCATATGTCATTATTGTAAAAATTAAGGAAATTCAAAACGAACATTCAAGAAAAGTCATTATTGCGGGTGACTTTAATGCAAAGATCGGTGAGATTTTTCTTCTGCCGGGAGGGGAGAATTTGGTTTAGGAAGAAGAAATGAGAGAAATTAGTTGAAATGCTAATGGACTATCTACAATAATGCGAAAATAACGTATTCATTAAAAAAGTGTGGCACGTGGTACATTTTATCGGCGGTTTTATATTCTTTAAAATTAAATTAATCTTGAGCAGAGTTATGTACAAGTTTCGTGAGAGAATTTTTTTTATTATTACAATATTACAATGAAGTATCTTAACATATTTGAAGTAAACAAAAAACACAATTTAATTTGTTTTATGTCCCAATGCTAAAATATAATATTTGAAAACCGGGTTGCGGTCTCGTGGTAGAACTCACAGCTAAAATATATCAGGAAGTTCAAATCTTACTCTATCAAAACTCGATTTTCTTTTTTACAGCGCAAGTTGACAACGAGTTATAGGGAATAGGCTGAAAATCTAAATTTTCTTATTAACATATTACAACAGAGATGAAAAACATTTTAGAGAAGGTAATATAGAAATCGAGGTACCTACAGGGCTTTGACCTGTCATATTACCTAGACTTTTATATTAGTTTCTCTAAAATGTTCTTTATCTCTGATGTAATATGTTAATATTAACAGCTTTCCAGGGAGTTGAATCCAGTCTTTGTCTACAAAAATTAGACAAACTCAAAATTTTCTTGTTTATGATAATAACAAAAATACAAAAATTATATAACCAAATTATCGCGTGTTCTTAGAACTGAAAAAAATTGACATACATCTTACAAATCAAATGGTATACTGATTGAGTCTAGTATAAAATTAAAATGATTAAAATTGATAAATGTGTGTTACTACAGGTAAGTTGAAAAATATGCGGGCACCATAGAAAAAATTATATTAAAAATCAATTGTCACGCGAAATAACGTCATCTTTGGATAGGAAATGAATTGGATATAAATATAATGGATTTCAGTTAGGTATCTCACCGAGTCAAATGATTATGATTTAAGATTTAATCTAAATGCTACGCGTCAATGTGCATAAAGGTATCATTTTCAGTTACAAACAAGGCTGCAGGAGTCAATTACGAAAGAAATCTCAGCGCGTTTACTATCTGCGGTTTGTTTCCTTTATGTATGTCGGCTCGTATCAGATAACGCATGACGCCTAGCGCAGTATGTTTTATCACAGTAACAGTATATTATTAGTTGGTGATGTATGTTAGTGGTTTTCCTTTTTGGGTTAACATCCCTCACGCGGTTTGGGAAGTAACAGATATGGTCACTGCGGGTAATACAGAGATCTGTGGGAAATGTTTAATGATCCCAAGTGCGAGTCTTACCCGATGACATTGGATACTACAATCTATATGGGTGCAAAAGTAATAAATGAGATTATCATAAATATTTTTAGCTAAGCATAAGAACAAGGAATGTCATTAACTCTTAAAATTCTGCGCTAAAAAAATCCTCTAGACACGGTGCTGTAACGTCATGTTACATTAAGCTAAATACGACATATTTTGAAATACACGTATTTAAAAATAACAATTTAACACATGTTCCTACAGTTCGACAATCATATGATTGAGGCCCGTTATCTGTTATACGTTGAAAGCATTCACCACATACCCGAATCCGTTTTAAAGACTAAATATCTTTCTTCGGATTCACTCATACAAGCAAGCAATTTTCGCCTGTTATAGCAAAATACGAAAGCGTAATTTAAAAAAAATATATATTTATATTAAATCAAGTGTAGTATTCTATGTAGACTCTTGTGACATCACATGGGTCAAGAACCAAAAACATACCAAAAGAATTGTTGATACAAATAATCGATATAAAAAGAAATATAACAATAGAAAAATGTATTGTATTTGCGCTTTTTTTATCAGTAGACGTAATATTTTCATAAAATCTCATCATGGATATCATAAATTCTCTATTAGATTCAAGTGGCGTACAGGGCACTGCATTAGGACTGTAATCGCAGCATATCTAGACTATTTTGGTTACATGGAAGGTACAGTGATCAGTTTAACTCTTAATTTGTCGATCTAGAAACAGTAAAATATTACAATGTAGAACCACTTTCAAAACTAACATTTCTGTCCCTCCTCGAGTGGGCCCTCAAACAGTAAACCTAACGTAAATACAGGTTTTAAACCAATTGCCGTACAAAAAGCAACACCGGGGATTAAAAGACTTGAAAATGTTTAGACTTCCATATTCCATTCTCAAAACAGTTCTCTGTGTGTTAATTAAAATGATTATCTGTCGATCTTGGTGTAGATAATTATTTATCAATCACTGAATCAAAATCAGTATGTGTATAAAAAATGTTTTAACATTCTGGTCTGGGTAAGTTTGAAGCTACTTGGTAGTCAAATGGTAAATACTTAGTACCAGTGGGCGAAAAGCTATGCTAAAAAAGAAATGAATTCTAATACTTATATACAGTGTTATGCCAAGTACTCGAGATTTTTTGCGATAATTTAACTGTAGATGCCAGAAGTTCCAATACATTACTTAACATCTTAACAAAACACTTAAATCTCAAGAAACCGTTATATTTCTTTATTCGAAAGTGATGGAGATATTGGTGTTATTAACTATACGGCAGCCGGTAATCTTTGATACAATCAAGCAGCAAATATTGCTGATGTCCATTTTGAGATAGACTTCAATCAATATTGTTACGTGTGTTCTTAAGTAAATTATAATGATTCTTATCTATTAAAGAGATTCGCATATGCTTGAATGTTTATAACAGATGTTTAGTTATACAACGAATTGTTTTATTTGTTTACTTTTCGTACGTTTCCGCGTACGTATGACTTTAAAAATAGATTCAGAAGCATTAAAATTCACACCTACCTACATACGAGATTAATTTTTATTCATAGATTTTTGGTTAAAATCGAAGCTAGTCAATTTCAACAGTTAAATTGAAGTAACTGTTAGAACTTATACCTATATGTATGTATATAATATTGATGACCAACTTTTATAATGCAAGTAGTTTATAAACACTTATATCAATTTGAAAGACCTTGATGACTTTATAGTACTTACTACTTCTATCAACCTAAATCGTTTTGTGAATTGTCTTTCAATTCTGAATCATCATCTGTAGAAGGTAATCATTTCTCATTAATTTGACAACCACATCACCTACTTATTCCAATAGGTACGAGACCTCATTCTAGCGGACCGCACTTATTTGGGAACTAAATGCCAGTACGGAATCTTTTCAAAGGGCCATTAGAAACACGAAAAACCGTTTGTTTTGAGGAAGTATTTGAGTAGCAATCAATGAATTTATCTAAAGTACACTCCCAACTGTATGCATGAATAGGCATGGGCTACATTAAGCTAATTCACACCTGAATACATACGCGTTATGTGTTCATCTGTCAACTTGGTGAATGAACAATTTACCGCAATGTGAAATAAAATCGTAATATACATATTCATCAACGTGGATTCCACTGGTTAATGTATTTCGTGCAGATACAACTGAAATTATTGTCGGTATTGACTCCCATAATTTAATTTTTAAGGTCAGTTTTGTGCGCCATGTTTCTATTCGATTAATTTCCACGCCGAGTAAAAGTTTCGATTCGTACACCGATTATTTTTAATGAACTTTTTCAATTGCAAGCAGTTCGCATCTGTCAGTTTAACAACGAATAATGAATAAATCCGTACAACACGGATTCAAATCAATTTAAAACGCGAACGTTCAGAGTTCATACAAGAAAATGGGTTCATGTAGGTTGTGCTAAACTCTTTTAAGAAGAGTGTCTTGTGATTTGTGATGCGATTGTCGGTTGGTTTGTTAGTCCCGGCTATCACACCCTGGCACTAGTTAGATCAGATTGTGTTGGGTTGGTTTGTTATTGGAGTATCTAGCAGATAAATCGCATAAAATGTGCTGACAGCGGCACTGAATTGTAGGCGAACGGCAAAGGTGATTCAACTGAAAATGTTCTCAGAGGGGCTTGAACTAAATAGTACTAAATACTAAATATATCCTGAGGCTTTATTGTTGGTTCGATGGTTTAGTCATAATGGCGAAATGGCATCTAGAAGAATTATCAAATTAATACACTATTTTAAATGTATAAGTTGTCCACATATCGTTCTGAACACAACATTAATATGCAAATATGTCAGAATCGAGCGTTATTCTGCACTTACATACTAGGTTCGATGATTGTTTCAAGGTCAAGACAAATTATAGTTTTAAATTTGATAAGTAGCGTAAAACATTGGTCTGTTTATTTTTATTACTACATTATTTAAATTGCATAACAATAACAACTATGAAATAATGCAACCAGGAAGCTATTAGAGAAAATATTATTTCAATTTAAAATTACAATTTTAGAACTCAGCTGAATTAATTGGTTGAAGTTTGTATCCATGGCATCATAATAGTAGAAAAAATCAACTTAAATAATTTCCGTTTTTCTTAGGTTTGCACTAAATACGTATTAGAGGTTACTGTTACTGCCTATTCCCATAACATGTTCCAAGCATGTGGTGATCACTTAATTTCAAGTTATTAAACTGAATTGTATTCATTATTTCTCACCCATAGTAATCGACCAAACACATTACCTTCTCTAGTAATTTCTCTGTCACGATCCGAAATTCGTTTATTTAAATAAAGTTCTATGAGATGTAAAAATTCAGTGTTTTATTACAAGTATTTCGATATTTTTTGCATTTAATTGAACCAAAAAGCTCAAAATCAGTGGCGAACTTTGCACTAAAGCTTGAGAAAGATCGTTGACTTTAAATAAATTGCCATCTCACCGGGATTCGAACCCGATTTTATCCGTAACATCACGGGGACCGCCTAAAATATTAGTAAACATTTTTATTTTTACGAGAGTTTGAAGTAGAGTAAAATTTATGTAAAACACAATAAATGTTTGTGACATTGAGAGAAATTTGATTAAAAAAATATTTTCTTAGACGCGGTAAAAGTAAGAGCATTTAATTGTACGGCAAAATATCTCGAAAAAATGAAAAAAGTGCTTTGAACTACGTCAAAAGTTCTTCCGAATCATACTGATAGTGTTGAGATATATTTCTGGTTTTCGGGAAACTAACTCATCAATCAACAGAACTCAGCTAATGGAACTTGTGACGTCACCGGCGGAGTAATTTCAAAATTACGAAACTTTGAAAAATAATAGTGCTGATAGCACGATACATAAATATATATTTTTTAAAATTGGCTTTGTTCGATAGGCTATTAACAAATTAAAAATATGAAAAAATCCTGAACTTCCTCATTTGAAAGAGTTAAAAGTTTCTGCTGAGCGTTAATAATGCTTACCTGCATAATACTTGCTTAAGCTGTAGTCTAAAGACGCTGCAAACTCTCATCTGCGCATTGTTTATCTTGCAGGGAGTCTTCTTTTAATTTGGCGAACTGGATTGTAACTCGAAGCAAGTAGCTTAAACCCGAAGCATTGTGAAACACACGGTTCTTATTTATCTGTCAGATTGCTTTGGAAACACTTATACGAAGTTTGAAATGGTGGAACAAATTAAAATAAAACGTGAATTAGCACTCCGACGGACATTTAATATTAAACTTAATTACCTGGCGTGTGATTATAATTATGAATTATCCTCAAATGTAACATTGTAATGTTATGGCTAGTTAATAATTTCACCAAAATCAGTTACCTCCTTAATTATTTACTAAAACGCCAGTTGAATTTTTGGTAAAACATATTAAAGGAAACTTTTAAAAGTAACTATTTATTTATACATTCTCGATACAGACAGTGGTTTTTATACATTATCTAAAAATAACAAAACTTCAGTGTGTTTCGATCATGTTTCTAGTTAAATTTTAATTTTTGATAAGGTACTTCTTACTATTTGAAAAATTGGTAATTTATCAAAAAATATTACATTTTTAAAAACAAAAATTAAAAGATTTCCACGCATCGAAATACGCCTAAGACAATTTAAAAAAAATATTTGTCTTATGTATAATAATAAAAATAGTTGAAACAAAATGTCGTAAACTATTTTTTTCTGTTAACTCAACTGTAACATGTATCTACATAATATGTTTGTGTAATAACATTTAATATTTAATACGGGTAAAAATTGCTCCTTTTTTTTCATTGGAAAAAATCAACTGTTTATTTTGATAGATGATATGGAATCCATTTGCAAATTGATTGTACCCCTGCTTTTTTACAATACAACATATGATACGCTAAGAGCTGTAGGAGCTTAAGCGACATTAGACATAATTTTTATTCGAAAAGATTTGGGCCACACTAACTCAAGTGCAAATCGGGTTGCGGTCCCGTGGCTAGTGTCTCGGACTCACGGCTCAAAGGTCCGAGGTTCGATCCCACTCTACCTAGCTTGATTCTCATTTTCTAATAGTAAATTATCTACAACTCATTTAAAATGGCCCTTAAAATGAAATATTTTAGAAAATCATAAGAACGCAAATTTTTATTTTTTATTAAAGCTGGAAAATAAATAAACAAAAAAAATACGTTTGGCTAAATTAAAGTTTCAAAAAAAATCATGCCAGCAAAAACCGCCAAATTTGTATGATCTGTCAATTTACATAGTGTATTTTCTTTTAAATCATCACATTAACCGTAAGCTTAGTCATTTTATATAAAAAACAAGAGTCGTAAATGTTTGGAAGCCATTTTGCCGAAGTCTGGTACTCAGCGCCTCATATCACGTCATAAATGATAAGTAAAAATTGACTACTGCGGTTAGATTGGCATCCAGTGTTCAGTGTCCAGTTAGTAGTCTGCTTTCGGCGGATATGGCGTTTGTACTCATCAGAACCGGGGTAATTAAATAATATAGGCCATCGTCTATCTCATCTGGACAGGTATTTGGTAACCGATAAAATATGAGGCAAATAGAACAGTAGTTATTTTATCGAGTTATCTAATTGAGTTAATTACAGCACGACTGATATCTATGCCTTGGAAGGCCCTTTCAAAATGTGAGGTGCCCAGGGGGGGAATTTTTGTGTTTCTAAAATTAATGATGTTACACGATTCGTATCGGTTAAATTAGGTTATAAATTGATCAATTATGCGGCGATTATTTTTATCCAATCGCCCATGTAAATTTTAAAATTTTCATGATCAATATAATATATTATACGTCCAATTGTAAATACAATATTATTAATCTCCTAAAATACTTTGATTTTAAAATGCTACGAATGTCTATTTTTTTTTTATTAGCCAATATGAAGATTTTTAAAATGCTTTCCGAGTTAGAATTCTAGATAAATAAGATAATAATAAACTTATTCGTTAATAACTAAACAAACAAAATAGTAAAATGTGTATTCTAGGGTGACAAGGCATTTATTTATTCAAACAAAGATACATATTATAAAAATAAAAAAAAAAACGTTTCTCTAACTCTATGAGACCAAAAGCCCTGTGTTGAGTTGGGACAACATAATAAAAAATGGAAACATGCATATATATAAATTATAATTTTAAAAGTAATATAAATAGTGTTAATTTTTTTGTTTTTTTTTTTTATTTATTTTATTTTTGTCTGCTATGAGAAGACATCTACAAAGTCATACGAGAATTTTTTTTTGAGACCTAAGCATCTTATGCAGATGAGAAAAGAAGCCAGTATTGGTTCTAGAATTTTCCATAGCAGAGACAGCATTATTACGCAAATCGCCAGTTGGAACAATAACATTCATTTGATCGAGGATCAAGTAAATTATTATGATACTCATTTAAATTTATTCAATCTTCTTCCCCATCTAATAATGGTGATGTACTGGATTGGACAACGACCGCAGCGTATCTTGATATTTTTATTGTTACATTAAGGTAAGATGATAAGTCTTATGATTTATGTGCCAGGCTAGGGACTAATTCTTATTCTCAGTGGTAGAGGTCAGTGCTATGCAAGCTCTTGACGTCACTGCGACCTATGAAGATCTATTGTGAGGGGTCCCCTTGAATAGTTCTCGCCCTACAAGTCCAGGTCTTTAATGAGCCTGGCAAGAGTTTACATTTTGCTAAATCTCCCCCTCCAAGCCCAGGTCCGTAAAGTATCGGGCTATTAGGTAGGAGGCGAGCTCTTTAACATCCTCAGGTTTAACCAGTGGTTCCTCTAGGATAAGGCTACTAATTAATTGTAAAGCATCACATCAAAAAACATCTATATACAATACACATTGCATGTGAATTGTGTATAGATGTTTCTTCATCTGCACTGCAGAAAGTCAGTCTAGGATTTATGAAATATTCTAGTGTATTCTAGTTATAACTTTAAAATAAATTATTTATATCAACCATGTCAGGAATAAAACTTAAGATATGGTGGGCAAACGAGCTGACCATTCGATTGATCATCAGCAAGTTGTGAAACTACTGTACTAAAAATATTATTATATAAAATATTAACATTTAACTTATGAAATTATCATTAATATACTCCTTATCGCACGAACATGAAGCTGCAATGCGATTCTGAACGGTATCGCGGAGGCAGAGAAAACCACGGAATCACGGAATTAGCACGTAAATTACGTGCTAGCAACGCGTTTTCTACGAATTCGACTTCCAGCCCTGATGTTATGAAGCTACGTAAGGTAATCAGTAAATAATTAATGTGCCAGTCCTGAGACTATGAAATATTGCAGTATAAAACCAAATTTTACATCAATTTATCATGTCGACTCTGGCAGGTCTCGAAAACAAGATCTCAAATATGTCAGGCAAAGGTGCCAACCACTCGATTTCCAATTTAGGATTTTTACATTAGGGTATCCAAGCTATCGATAAAAAAACACTCGTTCAGAATTCTGTCTCTATATATTTCACACACAGAACTGCCTTTTTTCAACCGACAGGACATAACAATACGAACCACTATAATATTATATGAAAAATCGTAGAAAGTATTGTGGATATGTTGTATAATGTAGGAATTTATTTATCGTTTAATGCCAACATGTATGGGAGATCGTTATCTTGTCTACTATGCTCAAAGGGCGCATACAGCATTGCAGGAGACATTCCATTGATGTCAGTTGCACAAAGCTTACATATATAGGTACTATTGAACGTGTATGGACAGATTAAAGCAGACACTATGCACATAAATGCATCATGGTATACTGCGCTGAATGGACAAGAATGGAAATATTTCTCAAGCCTTCTCTACAACCGTGACATTCAAAATCTCGTTAGCGCGTATATGGAGAGATTTATGGTTATAAAAAATAAATTCCGCATGTAATTCTATTTATTCTGTGTATTACAGTAATCAAAGATATTACATAGTTTTTTTTACCGTATGTATAGTTATATAGTTTTTTTACCGTACTTTCAGAACTAAACTTATTTTTAAATGGTTTAAAAGAATCTCGAATGGGATAAGTCTGCTTCATTGTATACTAGTAGTCGATGAGTTCGCATACCGTTATTGTGTTCTTGGGTTCGATTCCTGGCAGAGTGAACGTTAAATATTGGTTTTAAGGGGGTTCAAAATTGCAATATTTCAGTGTTCCGAGACTGGTGCCTGAAGCGAAAGACTGATCATCTTACCTTCCATGTACCCAAAATTATCTAGGTACGCTGCAATTGGAGTACCAATGCAGTGGCCTATGCACCACTTAATGCGGATGCATTCATTTTTATATTTCTTTTCCATTTTTGAAAGTAAAAAAAGACTGACATCACAACGGTCAAAAAGTATTGAAAATATTTTGAGTTACTTTAATAAATAAAATAGTTGTATTGTTTTCCTTTGTTGAAAATTATAATAGTATCCTTGAATATCAGTTTTTTTAAATAATAAATATTTTGAATTGATTAATTTTATTTATAATTCACTTTAAAGTTCTCGAGCCATTTATATTATAAGGACACACGTATCAACTCCATGATTCGATTTGGGGTGATTAAAACACCAGTGCAATAACACATTAATAAAACAAATACAATAGTTACAAGATCTTACACACAGTTAATCAATACATAAAAAACAAACAAAGATAAATATTTGATTAAAAAAAATAATTTTACAATTTAAATAATTAAAAAATCATCAAAGAATTTCTAACTCAAATAATCTCCCCCTTATGGAAAATCCAGACCTAAACCTTAATTTTAAAACCTAATTTTGTTCTTAAGAGATTAATACGCTTTTCCAAAATGTTAAGCATTTTTGGTGCGTGAAAGATTTTTGAGAAAACGTTTTGTTTTAGGCATAACGGTAAATAGTTAATACTAAAATTGGGAGTTCAAAGAATAGATAACAGACATTTTTTGTTAAGGATAATCCACAAGAAAAGACTTGTGACTTTACTGAATGATTCAGAAATCCACGAAATGTGGTTCTGTTATCCAAAAGATTGTATGTATATAATCGTGCCTTGTTTACGTTTTTTTACTAAAAAGACATTTGATAGATAGAACGGCTTGGAAGGTTTTTTAAAGGATAAATATTTATTGAAACAAATCCGATTTCCGCCGAAATTAACAACGTTATAAACAAAAATGTAACAAAATAAAAACAAAAAACTAAATGTTTCACACACATCGTTAAAATAAAATACTCGAATAAAAAACAAAACAGTTGCTTAGTCTGATTTCACCGTACTAAAATAACGTTGTTTTTTTAAACTGCAAAATAAATAAACCGTTTGATGAGTCAAATACTCATTTTTACTTACTTCTCCGCCTCGATATTCAGTAAGAGTTAAATAAAACAAAAATATAATATTTTTTCATGCGTTACATAGTTATATTAGTTTTAAAAGTAGTTTTGTTAATTTATAATACAAACTGAAAGGAGAAAAAAAACTGTTTACCTACCTCTTTACTTTGATGAAATATCTTTATTAATTACGTTTTTTTTAACTGTTAAATGTTCATAATTGAAAATAAACACCAACATAATTTTATTTTAAAATTTTAGTATGAATTTTATTAACAAAAACAGTCGATTAAATATTTTAATGTTATTACAAAAATTGCAAGATTTATTTACTGTTAATTATTATTATATTTTTTAAAGGTCGAGTTATCATTTAATAATGTTGTTTTTATTATTAAAATAACGAATATTTGGGTACTATGCAAAGAAATTAGACTTTTTAGAATAAGAAGTCAAATTTTAAGAATGACATAATGCTTCTTAACTTGCAATAAAAAATGAACAAAAATATTACAGCGTGTGTAATTTATTTTTATCATTATTAACCCGATGAGAGCGATAAGGAAATGATTGGCAGAAGGCTTTAAAGAGTGGCAAAGTCATGGTGAAGCCTTCGTCGTTATGTGATTTGTACGTAGTTAAACTTCTGCATTATGGTTATGTAAACTGGTCGTTTTTCATTTTCAATAGCTCCAAGAATCTCATTTTACCAGTCATGACTATTGAAATGTGTTTTTCTTCTAGAAATCCGGATGGATTTCTTACTTTGTTATATAATGACACACTATTACATTTCTTACAATTCGTGACGTAGATTACCTCCATCGGATTCACATTTTATGAAAGTCCGTTTTTTAAATGAGTATTGTCAATTAACATAACGTTATGTTTAAATTGTAATTTTAAAAAGTGCAAATTTAAGTACGGATATAAGTTTTTAGCGCTTAGTTTACATAATCAAAGTTACAAGCCGTGATTATTGAACAAGTAAAAATTGAACTAATAAAACATTATAAAAATTGCAGATTTCCTATTTCCCTTAGCACCGAATTTCCTCATTGGAAAAAAATAGATTGCAATAAAGCAAAATAAACATAACAATAGTTATGTGAGAAAGAGATGCAATGAAAATCTGAATTTTACCCCCTCGTTAAATGCCTATTTATTTACTTGTAAAGGTTTTAGAAGTGGTTTTACACTGCAATATTAAAACATTCCTTTATTTGCTCCTGTTGTGTAAGACTGATCAACTAACCTTCCATGTAACAAAAATTATAGTTAGTTTTTTGAGTTAGTTAATTAAAGTTACGCTAGAATTAGATCACCAATATGGCGCCCTATGCATCACTGGGTGTCGATAGGGAAAGGATGATGATGGTAAGTTATTGCTCACTATTAAATTTATTATATTTACTCGATCAAATATGACTTTCAATTAAAATTCGATAAATATGAGTGTTCAAACTAATATTTAAAAGGTTAAAATAAAAAAATGTTTCAAACTATTTTTCGTGTTCTGTTAAATCGACTTCACGTATTTGAAATCATTAACACTGCGTTAAATATAATATACGGTGCATGGACACCAACTCCTCTTAAGCAATTAATGTCTTAAACAACTGTTCAGGGTTACCTTATAAAACGATACTAAATTAATGTGTGAAGAGAGCTTCCTTAATTTTTATGTAATTAACAAAAACAGCAGATTGAAGCGGACGAATCTTAATTGACCACGAAAAATATCCGTCACAATGGACGGAGATTTACGTTTGCTTTTTTCAGTTTAATTACTTTTACAAGGATACAGCCTTGGTAATATGTTACACAAATTACGGAAAAACTAAGCATGTATGTATTTTAAAAATGCATGGAAATGAGCTGTAACTTAAACATATTCAACAATGTTTTGAGTATATTCAAATGTTTGCAGACGGGATGGTTTTCTCCCGGGAAGTTATTTAGATCCAAATTTGATGCAACGGAGAGGAAAAAAAGGAAACAAACAACTCATGCATTACATAATATGACTGCGTAAGAAATTATATATGGTTGCTTGTGTTTATTCTGAAAGCATCGTATTTGTTTATAATTACATATATTTTTTTCGGTGCGTATGCAGTAGAAATTACAACATTCTTACCACAAGTAACGTATTAGAACACGATTTCATGGCATGAGGCTATATAATTTTCCTTTTTTAATGAATCTTAGTTTTTTTATTTGTAGTTACTTTCTCTAGTATGTGTTTTTATTTAAAATTATGTAAATTCATTAGAAGCGTAAGTTTAGCGCAAAAAATTAAAGTCTTAAAACTTACCAGAATTGTAGACTTTATGGCCATACGAATTACAATAGTAAGTACTTTGGCAGCGTTTTATAATATGAAAGTAAGTTTTTACAAATATTTTTAGTCTCTGCCCTGATATTTGTTCGCATCTTAGTAACATAGTTAGGGCGTTTGCCCACCACGCGACACAAGTCTCGAGTTCGATTCCCGACGTGGTCAACAAGAAATATTTATTCAACAAAGTATTTGTCCACTAAAATATTTTACAATCTCTGGACTGCGGTGGCGAGCAATGATTTTTTTTATAGGTAATCTGCAAAAAATGTTCGTTAATTTGCATACAAGTAATATGTACATGGACTGTTCTTAAAAGTAGTTTTCAGGCGTCATTGTTCTTGGACTTTGCAATAATGGTGATTGGACTCATAAAGGTAATAAACAAAAATCAGTGATCGAACATTCCATTTCCAAGACAATGACGATTTTTTCCGAGTACCTTAGCCTTGTACATGACACGAAAGGCTATAAAATACAGGGGTCCAAATATATTTAGTAAGAAAAAATGGAAATGGCTATTTTTCTGTGCTTTTGTGAACATCATAACTCTACTTCGGATGTTGACAACAGGAGATTATTTCTAAATATGTATCAAATTGACTCAAACAGCATTATTAGTAACTTCGCGACATATGTAGCTATATTCTACACTATTAAAATACCATATTTGTATAAAAGCTTATTAAAAATACCACAATGATATTCTGTTGGTATTATATTTATTATGATTGAAATGTCAACACGACGTACCGTGTCAATTCCTTCTACTAATGTATAATGCCAAAAAGGGCCACGCCGAGCGGCACATGTCTGATGTCGTGATGTGTCTACTGTAAAATATTAAAGAAAAATAGGCCTTAAGAAATCATGTTCGAAGTACAATTTTTCATAAAAACAATTTTCAAATAAATCTGCAAGCATACTTAAGAAGGAAGAAACAGAAACTGTGTTTTAATAATTTCAAAACAGTATACTAATTTATCTGCAGAAATAACTTAATGTTAACTTAATTTGATAGTTTTTTCGTTCACTGGGATTGCGCTGGGTGCCGATATTTATGTTTATTTTTGTAGGAATATATAAATGGTAACGGTAATTTAAAATAAATGTCATTTTTTCCCATGAATACAACTGCAATAAAATATCTTGATCGACAGTCAAATATTTTTATGAAGGTATTTATTTATTCATTCACATGCTGTATTATAAAAAATAAATAACGTATCCCTAACTATCTGAGAACAAGAGCCCTGTGTTGAGTTTGGATACAACATAATGATAAGTGAAAAAATGCATATTATTAAAGAATACTAAAAATAAAAATAATTCCATAAACATAAATTTCAATGAACATTTGGCAACACGCTTAATATATAAATCTATGCAATGTGTCGCAGCAGTCTCCTGCAATGATCTCTTCCTTTTGCTATGATAATGGTACGCAGCTCATACTTAACTGCCTTCCTGTATATCGTCTAAATACATAAGTTCAAAGCCGCGTATGAGGCAAAAAAATAAGTTTTTTTTTTTGCGTTTTCAGTTGAATGAGACAAGCCGTAAATTGAATGTAACTGAAGAAACAACTCGACATTCAGTGTTTGAGGGTTTAGTACAACAAATATTTAAGTTTTCAGGATAAATAAATCGGCCTCTTGGCGTATAATATAATAGTTTTTTTTAGATAATGACGAACACAACCATTTATCCCTTACTTCCTTGGAGAAGTAAAATCAAATTGAAAAAATTCAACGTAGGAATATGAAAAACTGTCGACCTCGTGGTGTAATGGTCAGTGCGTTTGCTTACCGTGCAACTCGATTATAAGCCTAGACTATACCCTGTCTGCGTAATCTATAAGTGTGAAAGCACTACAATTAAAGATATGAATCATAAACGTATAAAACATGTGAGTCAAGGTCCTGTAAAAATACCAAGACAAAGGTTCGTGGTTCGAATCCCACTTTACCCCAACTTGATTCCCATTTTCTAATAGTGAGTTATTTACAACTCGTTAAAAATGGTCTTCAAAATTAAAAATTTGTGTAAACCATAAGAACGCAAATATTTATTTTCTAATTTTTTCTCAAAAAAAAGATCGTAAAAAGTTAAAACGATTCATAACCGCTTTGAAAGTGAACCTTTCTAGCATTAAATTAATATAGCCGTTCGCTTTGTCAAATCATTTAACTATCTTAATTTTGTTCTATTGAGATGATTAATATAACAATGGGAATGCTTTGGCATTTTTAAAGAATCCGTTTTTTACACGTAAAGTCAAGTTCACGTGGGAAACGCGTTTTCTTTTTTAAGATTAAAAAACATTTGGCTTTGTTTGCGAGTCCATTTAGTGTACTCAAACAAAAGTAAAATCTTTATGATTTAATGATAGTGTGTGAAATACTTTTTTATCGTCGAGAACAGGATTATAGAAAATGAAAATCAGACACACAGACTCAGCGTAACCACGATTTGAGTTATAAGATAATCGTAATTCTTTCTATTTACACAATTTAATTATATATTTAAAATTTCACTATTGTTTTGATGTACCTAATGTAATACAACTTAATTTGACGCAAAAAAACTTAATTTGATTTATCACCATCGTCAAATCCGTATTATCATCCAGTGGAGCATAGGGCACTGCATTGTTAAATCAAATCCATCGTATCTCGATTATTAGCCACATGAAAGTATGTATGTCATCAGTCATACTCCATCTCAAACAAATTAAATCCGTAGGGAGAAGTATTCCAATAGACGCTAAAAAGTTCTTGTAAATACTTGTGTCGTTTCACGTCTAGATTACTGTAATAGCATATACGTTAATCTCCCAAAATATCAAACTGATAAACTTTAATCTGTTTTCAATGCAGCAGCGAGGTTTGTTACGGGAGTAAAAGAATATTCTCACATTTCACGACATCATCGAGATTTGCACTGATTAAAAATTCCAGAAATAATAGAAACTAAGCTTTGCTAGACAGTATTCGAATCCCTTCATGAAATGTTTCTAAGATACCTATCGGATCTCTGTATTAGGGAAAATACATGTCGAAAAAAATCTACTCTTAGGTCAGCATATGATTCAGGCAGAGGAAAACTTGTTGAAATCCGGCGCTGCCCAAAAACTTGGTTCGGAGATGGTGCTTTTGCAGTTGCCGGCCCCTCTGCCTGGAACCAATTACCTTCACACTTGCGAATCATCGACAGTCCCAGCCAGTTCAGATCTCAACTGAAATCTCACTTCTTTCGTTTATCATACCCTTAATTTTAAAATTAGAAAATACATGACATAAATTTACAATTTGAATATAACATAAACTTACAATTTAACGGTATGTACCGAGGCGAACCGAGTATTGAAGCGATTATGCGCAGCTTACCAATATATTCAACTAACCATTATAATGTTTTATTGTAACTTTATTTACAGAAAAACAAATAAATAACTACCATTTGTTTTCAATCATTTCCACCGTTTGTATTTTTATCCTAATATAAATATAAATTTTAATAAAGCGCGCCCAGCGCCTGCGGTGAGCCAAGAATCTAGTCGATTATTCCAGCTTATTTTTTTATACAAATAATTATACTATATTTTGAATGTCTTAACCCCAGTGCGGGATTTTTCTCCTAGATAAAACTTCTAGATTTCACAAATTATTTGAAGATTCCTGATTTGGAAAACAGTATTTCAAACATTGTTTTTTAAGGACTATTTTTCTTTGAGATGGTACTTTTGACATAAGACCATAATTACTTTCATGCGTCATATTGCAGGACATATAGCGCTCCACGTGGCCGTTTTTAGCACAATTAATTACTCGAACAATTTGGCCAGTTGACATTTTAATTGAATATATAATATCGACTGAATTCATAGTGGTATTTTTTATTTATTTTTTAATGAATTAAATGTTATTATTAATTTTTTAATGCATTATAATGATGATTAATGGATAATATATCTATGTAATATAATATATCACGAAGTTACATCGTTTGAGTTGATTTCATGGATGAGAGTTGTTGTATCACACAGAACCACAGAAAAATATTAATATATAGTATATATTACTTACATTATATTTTGTACCTCCTATGTAGGTACAAATATATATATATTTTTTATAGCTTACCTGTAAATAAAATCACCATCGCCACTGGTACTAGTAGTATCTGAAATAATACTATCGTATTTTACTTTTGCAAGCGGATATAAATGATCAGATTCATTTAGATTTGACATGCTATGATTATGTACAGTTGAAAATATAACTGTTAATGTATGTCTTCATTGAATACGCCTGTATAAGGGATTAAAATACATTGAAAGTTAATACTAAAGCTTAACATTAACTAAAGAACCGTTTAGTCGTATAATTATAAATAATATAATTAACAACATCTTTAGAATATAAAGGAATTGCCGATTTCAATGGTTCGTATGTAGATACGACTGATACAAGTACATTTCTATGTCCATAGAAATCATAAATTTTGATTATGATTGTTTTTTTCTTTGAATGACTGCGTAGATACAAGTATGTGATCATATATAAATTACTTTCTTACATTAATTGAAGAGTGCGTGCGTGTATACATAAATCCTAAACTGTTTTTTTCAATGAATTTCATTATAGATTTTTTAATGCATATATGTGTACCTACGAATTTTTGTATTTATTCATTAAAACATTGTACATACATTAGTTGATAACATAGACACAGTCAGGAACGACCAGAATAATTTATTTTTATTGTGAAACATAATAATAAAGAAACCCAAAAAAAAAAATGGATACAAACCTAATGAAACAGATATAGCCAACGGTTGAAATAATAAAAAAAATGTATCTAATGTGTTTATGAAATATCCAGCATTTCTCAGCTATCAGCGATGAACGTAGTTAACATATTTTTTTATCAATATTCCTACCGAGATGAGGTAGAATTTTTTCAAATTCAGGATTATCGATATTCGAGCGTTTACAGGGCTTATGACCTGTCATTGGCTGGGTTGAGTGGCCACTTTACGTTTTACAACATTCCCCATTCCGCTTATTAGCGAATATCGACACAGGTACCATTTTGATTCTTGTATATATCTTATTAAATGAGAAACCATTCACTAGCGTGTTGGAGCACCATCTATGTATTGATATTGAAGTTAAGTATTTTTAATTAATTATGTGTATGTACAAAAATACACATACCAAAAAATAATGTTGTAGTTAACATAGATAGCTTTTTTGAATTATCAAGCATGGCGACAGTCTACAATGCTAGTGTTTGTTTTGATAATTAATTGTCAATGTATTTTGGAGTATGCGCTATTCACAGTATCCACAGAAGTCTGTTCACACAGTTATAACATAATTTGTGCAACTAATTTCAAATCTAGCATAAATTTACGCTTTCATTTATTCAAAACTCTATGAAAAATGAAAATAATTTCTACTTTGGAAACAATGGAAATCCAACACTTTCCTCGTTCTATTTGGACTGTGGGAATACGAAGGTCGCCCAACATATAGATAATAGATATATGTATTCTATGCACGTGAGCATGCGCGAAATAAAAATAACTATGAATGATTTCTTCCCAACTTGTGAACAATAAACAATGTTTACGTTTTTATTAAGAAAACTATAGAAGTTGAAAAATAATTTCTCACAGTACATTCGCCTTACAGTAATAACGCTATGCGCATTTGCGTCTGCTACTTCTAACGAGATCGTGAAAAATGCAGCCTTATTATTAGAGAAATATTCATCATCATCAGTGGCGCTACAGCCCGTTGTGGGCCCTGGCCTCCTCCAGAATTTGTCTCCATTCGTCCCTGCACCCCGCGGATCTTCTCCAGTTCGTCAGGCCAATCGCTCTTGTTTCACTTTCCGCATTATCCAGCCATCTTAATTTTGGTCTGCCTCTGCTTCGTCTGCCTTTCGGAATGGTATAAATAATCTTTTTTGGGGTGCGGTTATCATTCATTCTGTGCACATGGCCCAACCATTGTAATCTTCTTATTTTGATGAATGTGCAATGTTGGGTTCGCCATACAGTGCCTCTAATTCATGATTAAACAGTCTCCTCCACACTCCGTTTTGATTGCCAGCACCAAATATCTTCCTAAGTATTTTTCTTTCGAATACTAATACCATATTTTTATGTCTTTTAGTCATAACCTAGCATTCGGCACCATATGTAATGACCGGTCTGAGGGGAGTTTTGTAAATAATAGTCTTAGTTTTTCTCGTGAGCAATTTGGATCCCAGATGTTTAAACAAGCCATGATAACTGTTTGCTGCTGACAGCCGTGCTCAAATCTCGGTACTATAATTGTTATCATTAGTCATTACAGGACCTAAATATTTAAAGGAATTCACATTGTCTATGTGGTGAGACCCAACGTCAATTGCCTGTTGTACATAGTTTATTTGTGACTTTTTTGCAAACATATATTTAGTCTTAGATGTATTAATTTTAAGACCCATGTCATTTGCAGCCATTTCAAGCTTTAAGAAATCATCTTTTAATCCCGGGACAGTTCTGGAGTCTAGGTCAGTCATCTGCATAGGCTAATATCTGGGTGGTCTTTCTAAAAATAGTTCCTGTTGTTTCTACTCCTGCATCTCTTATGGATTTTTCAAGAGCAATATTAAACAACAGGCGTGCCAGTGCATCACCTTGCCTTAGGCCGTTGTACGTCTGGAATGGATCTGACTTGCTGTTTTGAACCTTCACCAAGTATTGTGTTTAAGACATTGTCATCTTAGTGAGTATTCGCCGAAGATTTAATTAAAATATTTGATCTGTTGAAGTTCATTTTCTCATGCATGATTTGAATCAACATAAGCTAGAGTAATATAATTATGTGGGTAATTACCTTATAAGGGTAATAATAAAATAAAAATAAAACACGTTCAAAGAAGATCTCATACATCTGGTCGTAAAAGGCTCCAGTAGGTTTTCGTCCAAAATTGAACGTAATTATGCAGAAAGCAGCCAGCCATAGAAACGTGAATCTATGATAATATAGTACGATAGATATGTGAAAAGAGTGAAAAGTCTAATCTTCACAACAGTTGGAATGCTTTTTACTTTTACAGTATATTTTATTTATTTTTACATAAATGGCATAAATTGCCTTTAACATATATATATTGAATATAAACATGAAGTTTTTTTTTTACATATGTACATATTTACACATACTCGTATTTATAAACATCATAAAAATGATTAAATAACATGACTTTAATAACAGTAACAAGTAAATAACATAACCAAAAATATTAACAAAATATTTACGTAAATATGAAAAAGCAAAAACGAAAAACATTTTTAAAAGAGAAAAGTTTTTAGAATTATATTGCCAGAGAAAAAAAGCATACATTCAGATATCTTTATAATACAAAAAATAATTTATTTATGTATTTGACCAGTTTTAATGATTTTTTAAGTCTGGTTGAACACACAACTGAAGATGTGCATTTTGCAGAAAACAGCCAGCCCTAGTAAAACTCTGATGTGTAGTAATTGTGACACCATGTATGGAACAAATTATTTTATATTTAAATTAGGGTACTTAATTATAAAAAATCACTGAATTTATGTGTTGTACTAATGTAAAAAATAATTTTACTTTCGGAAAAATGAATTTTGGTGATTTTTTTAAGTCTGGCTGAACTAATTTTTTCAAAATTGTGGACTGTCTGCTTTTTACATAACTACGTTCAATTGAAGTTCAACTTTTAAAAATGCGTATGTAGTTGTAAAAATAGAAGTGTTTTATAAGAAAATTTTTTTTTCATATAATCATAATGTTTAAAAGAAAATGTTGGCATTTAATGCATGTTTTATGTTAACACTATCCAGTTAAAAAAATTATAAATACATATTTTTTGTCCGAAAAATACGTATGCTTTTCCTTAAGTTCTTAATAATGTTTATACAACTTTTTAAATTAACATAATTTCTTTTACTTTTTTCTTTGTAAAAGAAAAAAGAAACCTGCTGACAAGCCCGTTTTGCGGCTTAGTAGGTTTTATTATTTTTTCTTTTATATTTGTCTCTTCGTGTATCTTCTTAAATAAAAATAAGTTTAAAAAACAATAAAAAGGCCGAAGGTGGTCGAACAAACGCTGATTTGAGTCTACCAAGTAATTTATTAAAAAACGAAATAATTGTCAGATTTTTTGGTTTAAAAAAAATAATTAGTAGACTCAAAAGAGGTGTTTGATTGAAATATTAAAATTTGAACATGTTTACACAATTTGAACGAGTTCTACTGAACTAACGCCAACTCAATTAATATTTGTAATATGTTTATTTGAAATTTTTGATGTTTGAAGCACTTACTTTGTGGAACATTATTATTTAATATATTTAAATAAAATAAAATCACTTTGATTTATGTACCACTTACAATTTTATAATTTGACAACCAACTATTTGATGTTTAATAACAAAACAATGTTGTCAATTTTAACATTAAAATTTTTCCTACCTCTTGACACAAAAATCGATAGAAAATGTAAAACGTAGTTTGCAAACGTAGGGTCAACACTGTTCTGGCATTGAGGCAACACTTATACGTTGAAAAACAGGTGCATATTTTTTTACAGAATTGTGGAAAAGCGGGCATGTTGTCAAGTTGAAGAAAGTGTTGACCCGCTCTTTCATGACATTGGTCGTAGGGAGTCAGAGAGGTTGATTCATTCCGCGGATTGGAGATTCTTACTGGATGTTGAACATAAAATACAAAAATAATAAATTATAAAAACAATACAAAAGGCAATCATAGTGTTTCGCATATATTAATTATATATTTAAAAAACAAAAGAAATACTTGCGTTCTTATGATTTACCCAAATATTTAATTTTGAGGGCCATTTTCAACGAGTTGTAAATAACTCACTATTAGAAAATGGAATCAAGTTGGGGTAGAGTGGGATTCGAACCACTACACTTTATGTATGTATTATGTGTATGCGAATGGGTCTATGTATGCGTGTATGTGTATGTATGTATATATAATAAAAGAGTGTATTTATGTGTGAATGTATCAATATGTGTATACTAGTAAGATTATATTTTATTTGTCTGTTCTTTCTTTTAATTTGTAAATAATAATTATGTATTGAAATTTAATTGCATTACTTGGAACGGGGTATGTATCATTGTTAGCGGGGCAAAGTGTACGAAATAATGTACGTATTATTATAATATATTTTTTTGTAATATTGTACATTGTAATATTAAAATATAATATATGTATTAGTAAATAAAAACAAAAATTAAAAAAAATATATTTTCGTAAAAATAATATAATTATTGGTTTATAAGCCATGATTTCAATTAAATTAATTTAGGCAGTTTTGTGTCTGGGCATCGTACTGAATATTGACTTTCACTTTCTAGAAATAAATTACTACTATCGATCAATACACTGTATGTACAGTGCAGTTAACATTATTATAGAGATAGTTGAGTTGCACCGAAAATCGAATCGGAATGTGAGACACATTAAGGTATGCAATGCAATTAGTTTTTCGTTTTTGTAACTTTGTGACGAACGTGTTCGGTATGAATGAAAGTGTTCTAGATTTTTCTTTTCAATTCGTACGCGAGAGAGATCAAAATATAATTTCAGTAATCGAGCGTGTCCACCTGATCAATTTTATTTCTGTGTACATCTGTATTGTGGTAATACTGCGGTATTTAGTGCACTGAATGGACATTAAAAAACTAATTGAATGTAGACCTACTTTGAATGTTTTGTAGATAAACGACTGTTGTTTCAACACAGTAATTAAAAATGCGACGGCCAAAAACGACTTGCAAATTATAAATCAATAAATAAAAACAGTTTAAACGGTTTTCTTTTCCAGAGAATTGAATTGCAAAAGTTCATTGAATAGTTAAGTAAACAAAATAAAAAGTACCTACTTACGGGTACAATGTACAGGTATAATCGTCAATATTATGTATCTTTTTTGGGTGATACCGTGTATGTTGGATTTGATCCGACGTTTTCAACTTGGGCACCCAGACAAATCCGCAATAGCGGAACACTTTATAGACACAGGACATTTTTTCGCCTTTGAACCAAAAATTCCACATAAACCTAGTAATTATAGTGCACGAATAATAAAAGAAGCAATTGAAATACACAGACATCCAAATAATATAAACAAAGACAACGGGCTTAAATTAAATTCAACATGGTTCCCAGCACTACATATGACAAAAACGAATAGAAATGTGCCTACTGCCGACTGCGACACGGTACAAATTACTAGTACATAAACATAATTATTCTTTCTTACAAAACTAGAAATGTGCCTACTGCTGACTGTGACACGGTACAAATTACTAGTACATAAACACATACATTTCTCTATAAAACACACAGTTTTCCCTGAAGATGGCTCTTGCAATGGTAGCCGAAACGTCGGATCAAATCCAACATACACGGTATCACCCAAAAAAGATACATAATATTGATAACAGTGACCGTGAAAACCTTCGCACGCAGGTATAATCGTTATCACGCGTTATTTTGGGTTTTATTAGAAAAAAATTAAATTTATATTCTAGTTAATAATTCTAGTTTTGTCAAGAAAAAGTCTTATTGGATGATAAATTGAACGTAGTTATGCAGAAAGCAGCCAGTCCACAATTTTGAAGAAATGAAATATTGATGTTATCGGGTGCAGGAAGGTCAACTCTATGTTCTGCTAAAAGCCATCAGACCACTTTCGTAGAAAAACTGTATTTAATCACCTTCTGAAAATGGTGTCGAACACAAAAAAAGCATTTCTCAATTTGCAGAAAGCGGGTGTGGGTACATCTCTAGAAAAATCTTATGGTTATTAAAAAATAATTAAATCTAGTCAAATACATAATAAGATTCTTGTTTGTAATATATATAAAAACTAAAAAATTCATTGTTTATCATTTGTTGAAGTTAAAATCATTCCAACTGTTGTTTAGATTTGATAATTCACTCATTATCTCAGTTTCATTTTTATATGGCTGGCTGCTTTCTGCCTAACTACATTCGACTACTCTATTGAATGCTAATAGAAAAGTTTCATCTTTATTATTGATGTGTCCCAAATATTAAAATAAAGTGTAGCAGAAAAACTGTAAAACAGAAACATTTAAAAGTTAAATTTTTTTTTTGTCTATTTGTTAAGTCCATTAAAAAAAATCATATTTTTATGTTATAATTTTTTATCTTGTATCCATTATTTACGTGTGAGCTATTTTATCAGGTGACTAAAATAAAATATTAATGAGTCGCTTTCATACTGAAAAATTAATTATTCTAATGATGTTACATTCTATTTACATACAATATGTACACAAATTATATGTCTTGTTCATACTGTTAACATTAGCCGTGTGAAGAATACAAATTACACATTGTTCTCTAAGGAAGTATGCCTTTATTTATGTTCTATTGAACTATTAGTTCCTGAATCCGATAGAATAAGAATGGCATCAATTAAATCAGAATACTTTCTCACATTTTATTCAAAATGTGTTCAATTGAAACCGTTTAAATACATATCAGAATTTGTTTGTAAAGACGTGTATTAAGATTAATTTAAATAAGTTTTCATTGAGATAGTCATTCCATAAACACCATTTAACAACAACGCGAAAAAAATATCTAATTACGTTCTGGTTAAATGTATATTGTGGTTTATTTGAAAAAAAAGTGATCTTATGCTCTGCATAAAATGAAGGCAGTCAACATTAAATGTTTTTCCTTCAGATTTTATATTGAAAAATGTACAAACGATCGATGCTTTAAAGATCCATGAAATGTATTGCAATCGCAAGTAGGTATATTATATTGTATTTATATTAAACAGACGAAGACGTTGCTACAATTGTTGAATTTGAAAGACATAAGTATTTAAAGTTAATAACGACTCGAAGCAAAGTTTTTACTTGACCCAATTATAATGGCAAACCAAAATACTTTTGCTGTGACACGCTCTCGGCGAGATAATCTTGACATAATACATACGATTTCATTTTGTAAATGAAGACATTGACGCTAAAACATGCAGGTCGAATGTCACAAGAAAATGTAGCTCAAAATAGCGTAAAACGAACGTGTTTTCTTTATAATTTATTCTAGCAACATTCTTCGGCAGAAACACAAAAGGGTTCGTTGTTAATATAAGACACGATATAGTACAAGTTCCTATACGTAGCACAGTCACGCTTTGCACGTTTAATAGCAATATTAGACAAGCCTTCCTTTGTACGTAAGATTGTTGAAATGCTTTACTTCAATAATGTGTTTGCGACGTAAAACTTCGAATGAAGCAACAATAAAATCCGAGAACACGAAACTAGATACAATGGTCATTTTTCCCATTAATACAAAATAAATCATTTTACTGCTGAGATCCCGATAAGTGCACCATTACGATTTGCGGTAGGCTGAAGAAAGGTTTTGGTCTAATTCAACGTCTAGTCATCATCGTCTTTGTTATTTTCTACGAATTATCTTCTCTGATGTCACTCTCACAGTTTTATTGACTCGAGAGACACACAGGGGCATTCCAGTCGTATAATTTTATGATAAAACTATAAATTTCTTTTTGACTCTCACGGATATAAGTCATCTAACGACCGAAGTATGTACTTCGAAAGCAGGAAAGACAATAGATAAGAACTAAGAAGACGGTAGTGCTGTCGTAAAATAGAGTACGTCCATTTATGATGCATACGATTGTTGATACCACGTCAGGTCTCCTTTAAATAACGAAATTCTAGAATATGAAAGCGGAAAATTATAAAAATAAATGCCGCATCAATACCGAGACATTAGTCAAAGCCAAATAAGTGAAAATTAAGCTTACAAAATAAATAATTGCAAACATATTCTTTACTATTATTTTTAATAACTAAATCCGAAAATGCACTAATAGTTTGTTTGATTGAAATACACAAGACTAGTAGTTTCATGCTTAATAATATGGTTATCTAATTATAAATATCTGTAATATTAGAATGGATATTTTATTTGTAAAATCCTTGTGCACAAGGTAAGCTGTCAGTTTGCCAAGCTGACGAAGTGTTAACTTTAAAAACCTTTAAACCCTTGGCATCTGATCTAATATTAGCGACTAGAATAATTATCTTAGATAATTAGTTATTAAGACTCGACGTTAGAGTTTTACAGGTCAGGGCAATTTATGTAAGAGCACCTAAAATTATATGCAAAACAACCGGTATTTAATCGAAATTCCACACATAAAATATTATAAATCAATAAGTTGATAAATATGACGGTAAAATAATGGAAAAATACTTCAACAGTTGAGTAGGATGAACGTCGTATAAGGTTAACTTAATTATTACAAATGCATTTATAATTATCAGTATTAGATTTTCAACCCAGATCTGATCTTAACCTACTAAATCTATGTGTATTAACTGTAGTATAAAGGCTTTTACAACTTATAAGTGATGTGATTCAATCAAAAAATACCTTCTAGGAAGACACAGAAAGAAAAAAAAATTGAAATAAAATATTTCAATTCGAATACACTTCAGTACTTAATTCGATTCAATTAAATAGTGTTTAACTGCGTTTTACAAGAAAAACGTTAAAAAAAAATTAAAGCAGGTTTTGAAAACGATTATTTCTAAGTAAAAATAGTTTTGATTAATTTTTAAATAATTTAAAACATAAAGGTGCATATAATTCATTTAATCTTAAAATCGTAGGTTTTGTATCAGACCTTAAACTATAAACTTGGATCAAAAAAAGTTTATTTAATGTTACATTTTTGACATATCCAAAAGCTAAGCATAATATTTTTTATTTGTTTAAATTCGTTCAATGCAAGTCTATTTTTTGTTGTCAAACAGAAATATTTTCATTCTTCTTCGTTCGTTTTTTAATGGCCTTTTCACATCTCAACTCGGGTGTTCTGGCCACATATTTTCATTAAAAATATAGTTGATACGTTTACAATTTTACACGCATCGATTAATTGATATTTTGCTTGCATACGAGTGTATAATGTAGTAAATAAAATGTCTAAAAATGCCAAGATATTGGTTTAGAAACGATTTTTTGATAAAATATTTAGATATTTAGATCGCGTATCCCACGTACTGTATACATATGATTCGAAGGCCAGAACTATCGTTGGCATTTCATAATTCTTATGCTATGATTTGAAGCAAAATCACCTATCAAAGTAAGAATATATATTCACAGACAAACAGGGAACGGGAAACAAAGCAGGGAAAAAAAATATTCTTACTAGGTATAAACCACACTTAAGATTCATATTTAGATGTCAACAAAAAATATACACTTTTCTTGCGAAGATAATTTTATGGTTGTTATTATTCAAGGGATTAAATTGATGAAATTTTTAAAAACTTTTGTACTTAGCGGGTTTACTGATATTAAGAATTTTTTTCTTCTACTAAAAACGAAAATAAAAAAGGAAAAAAAAAATTAAATCAATAGTAATAAATAGTTTTATGTCGCAAAAATAAATAATATTTCGCATAACATGTATTAAAAGCTCCCAGTTTTATGTCCTGTCCCATCTTCGAACGTACGGTGTACAAATATGATAAATAATTTTTAAAAACGAAAAATGTACCGAGGCAGAAAATTTTATTTTGACACTCTTTCTTAAAATAACAACTAAATCGGTTCAGTTTTGGGGTGCAGAAAACGGGTCAACGAAACGTCAATATTATCAATTTCTCTTAGACATAACCAGTCCGATGTGCAATTGTCTTTTTTGTACAGTATCGGGGAATCATTTGCAAAAGAGTGACTGAAATTCAATGTTCCAATACCCATTCATCAAAATTTTCTGACATCGAATATCCTTTTAAAATGAAATAGAAATATAAATTGAACTGAGCCATCACGGTGCCGTTTTGTCCTGCCTTACGAGCTATTCGGCAATTGTATAGAGTTCCTTACTATCTTATAGTACCTATTATAACAATTGCCTAGTAATAATTTTGATTAATTAACGTTTTCCAATCAGTATATAAAATGTACAAGCTATTAAAGTGTTTTAGCTAATGTTTGAGCTGACAATATTCGTTAGTCTCGTAATTTAATGTCCAGCGCGTTTGCCTACCATGTAAAAGGTTTCGGGTTTGATGTCTCGGTAAGATAAATGTGCTCACGTTATAGTTAGCTTCGAATAGCACGTGTCCTATGAGCACGTTGTTTTTTTGTCCAATTACTGTAGTTTAGGTGTATACTGGGATTTGTGCGTAAGTTAAATTAACGTCTTGACGGAGAGACGGATACGCCTTGTAACAGATAAGTCGGTAAATGGTCATCCATAAATATTAACTTACATTTATTCGATATGAAATACTTAGTAACATTCAGAATAGCACCCCAGGACCGCGAAAACCTGATGCGTTGTAAAGTACGCAAACATTGATAAGGTTCTTGGGAGGCATCCGTAATATATAGCCCAGTCGGCTGTATCGCCCCCGCTTGATGACGGTAGTCACCTGAAGTTATCGCGTTCATTGTCTTATTTCCACACTCTTTACGAAGTCATACGAAAGCACACCCAATAATCTTTTGAGGCACCTATTTTCAAAACTCAATAGTTTGCTCGTTAGGATCCTAGCGAAGTGCCACGATTCGCATCGGTGAAGGAGAATAGGAGCGATACAGGCACAGTAAACTTCTGTCTCTGTATAATATTTTCTATGTTTATGTAAATATTAAATATTACAATTTAAAAAATAGAGTACCGTTATACATTTCCAATAAAACATAAATTCCCTTGAATGAGATTACCTTAGTACTAGTACCTAATACGCGTTAACTTTGATCCGAATTAAGTTGCCTTTAGCTAAAGATAGCAAAATAGTAAAATATAACACTCAACCATTCATTTGTAGTTAATCCAGGTTGAGAAAAACGGGTCTTTGAATCCGTCTTGCGACTTTACCGCTTATAAATGGTTCGCCTAGTTTTGTTCTTTATTAACAAAATGATTACAAGTTTTTCAATCGAGCTTATCAATTAAATCACGCGGTTAATAATAAAGCATTTATAACTCGAATGTTTTAATAAATTGAATGGTAAACGTTTTAGCTGGCCTCACGTTAACAATCAATGCCAAACGTGACAATAATGTGTTCGTATTGAAAAAGTAATATTAGTAATAAATAAAATATTGTAATGTAACCTTGTAGGGTACAAAACCGCCCTCCAACAAATTTGTCAATGTTTGAGAAACAGTTGCAAAAATGACATTTTCAAATTCAGTTTATTAAAAATATAAATAGTAAAAGTTTATTAAAATATTTTTAAAAAGTATACCTATTACTTTTTATTTCAGCCAATCTATCCAATACCATCGAATTTGATTTCAGATAAATCTATTATCTTATAATATAATAGAACCTGAATATTTTCATGCTAGAAGCATTCTAGAGTTTATGATAACATTTATGCGATAGTGCAATAAAAAAATGTAAAAGAGATAAAAGGGAAAACACTTAAGTAATTACATTGGTTTTCATTAATTAATCTATAACATTAGTGTTGAAACATTTATATATTTTAGAGAGGCGGTAAATGTATTTACTCTTTATTGAATAACCTATGTAATATTTAATTTAATACTTTCAACTCGTAAAACCAGGAACTTCCTTAAGTCATGATCTAAATTATATCGAGCCTCCTACAGATAATGTTGTTTTTCTGACCCCACTTGCACATTACACTAAACCACAGATTTTCAAACTGTTTGTATTCTACTGAATTTCTATAGTTAACATTTTTATTTTTAAATGATAATAATAATATCTTTATTGGGCATTAAGAAAAAAAAAGTTACACATTAAAAATAATATTAATATAATGCGTACTTACATTAAAAAACATTCATTTATAATCCCTAAGATTACAATGTTGTCTATATATTTCCAATATTTTTTTTTTGCTGCATCTATCTATGTAGGTAATCCTGTACCAAGATAGATGCAAGTTGTAACATTATGGTGTGGTAACGGTAGGGCACTTGCAGGCAGTTCAGCAAAAAGTGACAGCAAGGCGATCCACGGTCAATCGCTTAAATATTTTATATTCACCCGAATGACCGCGGACCACCCCGCTATCGCCGCTCACTATACCCCCACAAGAACATAATCATAAACGCATATCTGCATTAAAAAATTAAACATAAATAAAAAACAATATTAAAAAATTATACATAATTAAAAAACTACATTCAAAATTATACATTAATAAAAACTACATTTTAAGGGTATTGTGCCTTATCCAAGAGCAAAATCGCCACAGCTCTTGAAAATCTCTGTAGTGGTTTTATAACTCTAATTGATGTTGGTAGTTGGTTGTATAGTTTTATTCCACTACAGTAGTGGTAGTGCTGGCTGATGTGGTCCTTAGTTTGAGGACAATGAGGAATTTATGCTTTTCTTTAGTGAATGATTCCTTACGTGTACCGTTTGCATAATTTTTAACGTATTCCGCGGTCAACTCATTAAAAATTACGTGTAACGTGTGACACAATCTTCCATTTTATTAATTTATTTGACTTCGTTTGAAATTAAGAATATTAGTATTTAAAATGTATTTATCTTCTTTATTATTTTTGAAACTTTATTTTGAACTTGTAGTTTATCGCGGTATATATTTAAAAAAAAATTCCCTGTATTTTTTCATTTACTAATGTTTAGAATTCAAAACATATTTTGTATATAACTTATGTTTTTCACAAAAGCTAATATCTAGGCGCACGTAGATATATACTGTATTCATTGGCTCCCGTGGTATAATTGTAAACCGCTTGACTAACGTATAGGGAGTTGCAGGTTCGATTTCCAATGAAATCACAAAAATTAAATCTTCTAAGAGCATCTTTTGTGTTTATGCTCCAATGTCCAGAACGTGTAGATTAGTCAATTCATCACACAACTTTAAATTTTTTGATATAGATCTTCCGGCTTTAAGTAGATCTCTTCGCGACTAAAACAGTGTGAGATGAAGTTGAATTGGCAAGCTTTAGCTCGAAGTCATATGTCTTTCGTTTTTATGAATATATTGTATAGCATTATTGTTTTGCCCTTGTTTGTCTTTGCTACATAGTTTTATATTATTTTTGTTCAGTTTCTTGTATTTGTGTTTCTTCATGTAACTGTTGTAACGGCTTAGGCCGTATATATAATAAATAAAAATAAATAAGTTTTTTCAAGATGGCCTGAGTGCCTAGTAGGTGATTTGGTTCAGCCGGATGAATCTCACCCACGTGATAAAGGTTTCAGCTCTTTTACTTCACAAAAGTCAACAGATGGAAGAGTTGAGGAAATGTGGATGTTCATACATGGGCAGAATGGTGAATGTTACACAGTGTGTAAAGTGGCCACTTAAACCAGCCAATGACAGGTCATAAGCCCTGTAAATGCCTAGACTTCCATATTCCCTTCCCTCTCTGTTGAAATAAATTTAGAAATAATTTCTTTCAACTCGATTTTGCGTGATGCGCAATAAGTCTTAAATGAACAAAAGTTTGACTATGTTTCTCTAGACTACAAACGGCAAATCAGTAAACACTTTAATGACATTTCATGCTATTTGAATTTATCGTATAAATGATAAGTACATGGCGTGGGTGTTAATGTTGCTGCTATTTATTGGCACTTATACAGAAATAAGATCTGATAATCCTTTGAATAAATACAGTCTGTATGGAAAGTTCTAAATTCAATAAATCTGTGTTTACTTACACCAAGTAAGTAAACTTAGAGCACAATACAAAGCTAATGAACCGTGAATCATTAATGGAAAATGAATAATGATGCAATAACTGTATCGTATTCAAATAAATTACGCATTTTTATTATTCAATGCAATTATTGAATCTCTAATTAGTTTTAAAATGAGAACTAACGTCAGTAATAATTATCCGTTACGTTACTATAAAATTAATGATGAAATATTTTTGAAACTTAGAAATTATCAGCGTATAAGTTACTGTGTCAATTTGTTAAAAGTGATCAATTTTAATTTAGTAATGTAATGTATACAGAAATAACTAAAATACGTTGTTTTTCCTTTATGTATTGTAGATACATATTTTTACGAAATCCTTTGTTTATTGTTATTATTATTATTTTATAAACATAAACAGCAAATCTGCCTTTTACAAAAATTTATTATACTTGGCTTAATGTTTTTTTTTTTTTAAATAATAAATTTCCTTTTACCCAAGATTTATAAAAAAAATTAAACCTCAAAATTATACAAGATTCATAAAAAAAAATAACGTAAAAATCAAACAAAATATTAAGTAGAAAGTTTAAACAATTCAAGAATGAATGTAAAAAACAAATTAAATAATAAAATACTAACATAACAAGAAAATCATAAGTACTGCTTCATAAAGCTGGGCAAAGTGAGCAAAGTTTAGTAATTATACGGTTTAAAAAAAAACAAACTCGAGTTAACTTTGTCTATTAACTCTATAGGTTAGTGAAAAGAAAATACATATATAATTAACATTTTTACAACAAAAGGATGAAGGTCAAACAAACGAATTGATATTTTCAAAGATTTTTTTTTCAATATGTTTGTGCGTATTTTCAATGATAATATATCTATCAAAATATTATTTTAGTTTTTTATATCATCATCATCATCATCTTTACCACACCTAATGGTGCATAGGGCACTGCATTTTTACACCAATCGCAGTGTATGATCATTTTAATAAAGTGAAAGTATGATGATTAGTCTTACGCTTCAGATACCAGTTCAGGGACTATAAAATATTCTAGTGTGAAAACACCCATTAAACAAATACTTCATATCAACCATGGGAATCGAACCTGAGTCCTATAGCTTGATAAGCAAAAGCGCTGACCATTACACCACGTGGTCAACAGTTTTTCATATTCCCACGTTGAATTTTTTTGATTTGTTTTTACTTATTCAAGGGAGTAAGAGATAAATAATTGTGTTTGTCATTATCTTATAAAACTATATTATTTCTTGATAAGTCATATTATGCACTTTCAGAATTATGTTTCCAGGTAAATAATTCATTTCGCAAGTGGAAAATTTACACAGATAAAAACAAAAACATAACACAAAGCCAACATCATCATCATCACCTCATGGTAAATAGGAAACCGCATTGGTATACCAACCGCAGCGTATCTTGGTCATTTTTGTAACATGAATGTAAGATAATAAGTCTTTTGTTTTAATTGTCCATCAAGTAAAATTGAAATTTCTCTATAAAATCTAAAAAGGTATGTAAACAATATTTTAAGACATGTTCAATTACAGATTTCCGATGGTGATGCTTCAAATTTGATTAAAATATACACGTTTATGTTAGGAAACTTTGATTTGACTTCGAAATGAAATTGAAGATAACTCTGTTAACTTCCCATTGTAATCGGGGCCCTGGTGTCAGTTCAGAAACAATAAAAAATTCTAGTGTTAAAACAGTAAAAAAATATACCTTTGATTACATTCTAGTTTTAGAATCGGGTTGTTGTCCCGTGGCTACTGTTGCTGACTCACGGGCCAGAGGTCCAAGGTTCAAACCCCATTCTACTACATTCTCTACCACAACTTGATTTCAATTTTTTAATAGTGAGTTATTTACACCTCGTTGAAAATGTCTATCAAAATGAAAGTATTTTGGTAAATTATAAAAATGCTAATATATATTTTTTAAATAAAATATTTCGTATCAAATATGCAAGTAATTACATTTATGATAGGCAAACCCACTATCAATCTGATTTTTTATTATAAATTTTACATGAAAATAAAATGTATTCAAATTTTACTTAAAAGTCTTCCCTACGATAACCCGTTCTGAAGAGGGCAATATAATATTTTTTTAATTTTTTTTTGTTCCCCTGAAACTTAAACGTTTTCTTTATTTTACTTACAAAAATACAATTTGGGTCATAAAAATGATAAAAATCTACGCCAAGGCTTAAAAAAAGTTGAAAGAAGAAAACACAGGTGAAAGAAAAAATATTCAAGTAGTTAATCATTTTATCTAGGCGTTGCGTTAGAACAATGCACTTATAAATTCACAAGAATTTCAGCCTAAAGGGTTTTCTATACACTTTCTTTCCTAGTTCAACATATATTGCTTTAGTTTATCTATAGGCAAAATGCTTCGGAGATCGAAACTTAACACAAAGCGCTCTTGCATTATTTTTCTTGGATCTAAAGCTGTGATAATATTGTATTCATTGGGTACCGGTGTAACTCGTTCGAATGGAAATAATTATTTTACAACAGGAAACCGTTATGCATTTCCTGCAATATCTATGTAGATAAAATACATCGGTACGCAATTTACTATTTTGATATTTACGACTTCGATTGAAGGTAATCTCGCTAGTATAGTTACTTTCAAGGTATACATGGGCACACGTATTGTACCTACATGCACATACTCGTATTTCATCGCTTCAGTTCGTTTTTGTCCAACAGACTATTTTTAACGAAATTGATTAAACTGTACAGAAGTTTTGAGAAAGCCTTTATTTATAAAATTAAAATGAAAAAAAAAATGCATTTTGAAAATTGTTTAAGGCGTTTTTTAACGAGTTTTGTCTCACTTTGTAGTTATTATTTATGCTTTTTCGTTAAAAATACTTATAAGCTCTATTTCTGCAGATTGGTGTTTTGGTATGTTAGTCAAAAACAAACTGAAGCGACGATTTAGCATATGTTAAAATAAGTAGAGATCGGCCCAAACAAAATTTAGAAGTTGAAACCGAATTTCGGCTTCTGTTCTAGTTTCAGCCAAAACCGAACTGTTTTTATTTTTTTTTTTTTTATTCAGAAAATATACAGTCATACATAATAAGTATTAAAAAAAACATTTTTTTAACATAAAAAAGACCAATTATTTTTTTATAAATTATGCAAAAGATATAAACGTTAAATGTGACTAAAAATAAATAAATAAATAAGAATTTCAAGTGAGAAAAAAAATAATTGTTAACATTTTCGTTTTCCATGGAGGTAATAAATAAAAATACCGAATGCACACTCCGAGCCATCCACGCACACACATGAACGCACATATAAAACATACACAATAAACCACTCAAGATGCACATTCAGCAACTATCCCAAATAATCGACCCCATGAAGAAATATATTTATACTATATTTTAAATAAGTTAAAAATCACTTCTAAACGCCAAAAATTAGGTCTTTTTATTGTTAAAACTTACAAGTTCATCAAAATAAGAGTTAAATAATTAAACAATGAAATAAAAGACATACATTTAACGTGAGAATTAACAACACCCACTGAAAGCCGAAACAAACTTTAGTTTACAGGTCACGTGCCCGAGTCAAGAGCCATACATTGTGAATGAAACACGTTTTAGTGGCCGAAACTGGCTGAAACCGAAACTAAACTTCGGATGATCACTAAAAATAAACTTAAAAACTTATTCTTTGTCAAAAAATGTAGTTTGAAACTTGTAAAATTTATGCAAAATTAAATGAAAAATTAAAAGAATATATATTTGCGACAGGGACGAAATTAACCGTTCACACCGAGTCCTGGATGATAAAACATAGGAGTCCACCTTTTGCCGTTTTAAAGTTAAAAATGCATAAGTTGTCGCAATAAGCTATTTTATACTTGAATAAACCCCCGAGGTCCACTTTCATTATATAAATGCTTTTTTAATTTAATACAAATCTAAAGTCTACTTTGTTTTAATGCAAAAAGCATTGGTAGTCCCAAATATGCCATTTTAATATGAACCATTGTTATAAAAAAAAAAAAATACATTGGAAGCCTTAATAGCTTGAAATTATCTCATTTTGTTCGAAAGTTATCATGTTAGATACTCACTATATTGAAAATATTGGAAAGTTTATGTTTTTGTTATTGTACGATAGTTATTTATTTATTTTTATTTGACACTTTATATACATTTACAATATATATACATATAAGGGCGGGCATATTGCCTTAAGGCAATTTCTTCCAACCTACCCAAACCGTTCAGTTTGAGAAAATTATAAATACATGGATATATTGAATCTTACAATTTTATACAAAAATTGAAAACAAAGATTAACAAAATTAAAATCTATAAAAAAAAATTAACACTATACTATGAAGAGAGGAGAGGGGATGGGAAGGAAAAAAGAAGGATAAAAGAACCATTGAAATATTTAGATAGTGACATTTCAATCTTGACTTAAATGTAAATATAGAAGGGGCATCTCTAACATTAGTGGGTAGATTATTCCACAATCGAGCGGCTACTACTGTGAAAGAGGAGGCAAGAAAATTAGAGCGGTGACAGGGTATTAAAAGGGTTCTCTCGTTGCTAGAGCAAAGAGATAGTCCGTGTTGTGTATGAGGTTGGATGAGCTCTCTCAGATAAACAGGCGAAGTGGGATTATTTAAAATATTGTGAAGAAGTGATAGAATATGAATGTTTCTTCTATGCCTGATACTGAGCCAGTGTAGTTGCGTGCGATACTCGGTTATGTGGTTATAGTTAATTATATGAACGATGCTAATATAGTAAAATGTTTTTGATATTCAACCCGTCAGGAATCTAACCAAGATATCCTGAGTAGTAGGTGGTGCAATGGGCTATTTATTACACTACTTGGCCTGTAATCTTTATTAAATGAACAAAATAGTCATGTAGAAATTTCATAGTTTCAACATTTAACATGTCCCACCTGAAGTAATTCATATGAAACGAGCGACACGATAAGTGCATTTAAATAAGCCAGATTTAATTACAACACTGAAGAAAAGCGATACGCCTGGTGCGCATGCGTATTAAATGTATTTAGTGTACCTGTTCTCATAAAACAAAGCAGGAAGTAAAGTCTACCTTTCATACTATTGGGTAAATAACACGTCATTAGCATAGAGATATCTGGACGATACTTGTTACATGTCTGTAGCTACTGTGCATCACAATTATTATTCCCTTACTTATGTTTTCGCAACAGTTCAACCGGTGAATTATTGACGCAAACTACTGCGAACGGTGGCTACATAATAAAAAATAAAATTACTAAAGTGATTTTAGAAGGGATTGAGCCCGGAACACCCGTGGGTGACGCAGTATTTTATTCATTGCAACACATGAGCTGTCATGAGAGCACTTTGATTTAATGGCAATTTATTATATTTATTTATATATACGCCCAATGGGCATTTTTATGGACACATTTATACATAGAAAATGTATAAAAATAGACTTTGTGGGAGGGGAAGCGGGAGAGAGGTGTTTATAATTGAATTTGATTCAGTGATCGTTTGAAAGAAAACAACTTGTTATCAAAGAATTTATGTACTTATAACAGCAAACAAACAAACTATAATGCCGTATGTCCGTTAGGATAGCCAGAGAAGGTAGAACGTCAAATCACTCTGTATTTTTTTTGAAAGCCAGCAGGTTTTTATATATTATTGCTTCGATTGTTTCATACTTCACTATACATTCATAATAATTATATTTTAAAAACATCACATATTATACCACCGTTTACGATATAATAACTTACATTTTAAGATAAGCTACCAATTCAGAATACTGAGTACACTTCCACTTATTTATTTGACCAATTAGCGCATTTTAACACTAATGGGCATCTTCGGACGGGTCAATTGATGGATCATTACAATGGATTGAAGAATTGTGAAAAAACAACTCAAATGATACCATATTTTATATTTTATTATTCACTCACTCCTGTATTAAACTCACTATTGGTAACATGTTAAATATTTTGGGCATACCGATCTCGCTTCCTCTACATTCATACCACCGCACGCATCGATTATTCCACGCACCGATTATTCTAACTATTACAAGTCTATATTTAAGAATTTGTTAGATTTGGTCATGCCGTGTCTTTCTAGGTTTTTCACGATTTCTGCATTCATCAATATTCGCATCGTAAATAATTTAAGTCGTTCTTTTGCTGTCCATTTGTTCTACGTGTCTAAACCAACGCAATATTTCTTTCTTTTTTTTGTCGATAGTGCCGTACGGATCTTGAAATTAATTTTTGTGCCTTTTGAACATATTTTTACCACATATTTACCTGAGAGATCGGATAGCTTACAAATATATAATTTTACTATCGCATTTTCTCAATTGATAGTGATTTATTATTGAATGGTTTTTTTTATTACAGAAATAGACAAGTTTTGATATATCGCGAAAGTTATGAAACATGTCAATGTTATTCAAAATTTCTGGATCACTGTCTTTTGATTCTGCTGAAATGTGTAAAATATAATTAAAATTCGCAAACAATAAGTTTTACAAATGGCGTCATCACTGAATGTAAACGCTATTGATTGGTGTTTTTGTGGGTTGCTAACTGAAAACCATTCCATGAGACATTCAACATACAGTTGTCTCAAAATAATACAAAGTATTATATTGTGGAATTCAGAGTACAGTGACACGTGCGAGTAGGCAGAAACGAATAAGTAGTTACCACGTGTTCAGTTTTCCATATGTACCTTTTACTTACTGGATACCAGTAAATACTGGATACCCAATGTTTCCTCATACTCATCAGGACGTATCGATAGATCATGTTCACTATTCACAAACTCCAAATACTGCCAGGAAAGTCATAAATCAGTATTCCAGCGAGATATGCCATCATCCATCGCGCATGACAATTGAACTTTGCGAAATACATTAAGAATAATGTCAACAGACGTCACGAACCAAACGATGACACGGTACGAAGTATTACTAACCTAGAATGAATACTTTACGGATACAATAGTTGTCTGTGGCAGGTACACAATAGAGCAATTATTTTGATTACGCTTGAATTCAAAATAACAGTTTTGTCCTCTATTTACCACAAATGATCATTTAAGCGCGTTTAAATACAATTAAAACTAATTTAACCACATACTTCAAGTTGATTTTCTATGTAATATACCATGGATCACTATCATTCTTGATAGAATTTATTCGGACATGATAGCTTTGCATATATTCAGAAACGCTCATTGAGAGAGTAAATATTGTAATTGCATCGTTAATAATATTAATATATTATAATATATATTATATGCACATTGATTAGCATTTTGAATGAAATAAATCCTACATAAATAGTTAGGAGTCAACGTAACATTCCGGCTTTGTAACTATGAAAAAATTCTTCAGAAAAAAACACGATTTTAAAATTTATTAAACGAAAACCTGATAAACGGCTTTGAAAAATGAAGTTTGCATTTTTTACATTAACTTGCAGTAAAAAACAGTTGCACAAAAGGTTTAAATTAAAACGTGAATATTGTTAGTTGTAAATAACTCTAGTTATACTTTCTTACGTAGCTATTTCAAAGTGGATAAATTTATGTATTTTATTTACGAATTTTTTTTCTTATTATTTTCATGAAAACTCATTTTTCTTTGAATAAATTGACAAAATGGTTTTAAAACTCGCTTGCTATTATGACATTGGAAAATAAATAACGTTATTATACAACAGCTGAGAACTTCATTAAATTCATAACATCGTCTTTAGCTACTCGAACTACCGAAAGTTGATTAATCTGCCCATTAGTCTCTTAGAAAAACAGCTGATCTTAAGAAATTAATCAAAGTAAGAGGCGCACTAATTGAAATTATTATGTTTCGAATAATAAAACTAATTTACTTCAAATGATCAATTGAATGATAATTGAATGTAGTTAATCATAAATGTAACCCAAGCTGTTCGACGAATTTTGAAACAGATCGTTTACAAAATGTTTTCTCATTGTGGTTGAACCAATGCTTTAGTTGTGGTTATTCGAGTATTTCCTATTGGCAACCCAGGTGCAAATCAATTTATGAAGATACAAAACGAGTGGAAAAACTGATTCGTTTCAGAGGCGTAGTTAATGGTATTATAGGGTTTTTTTATATTATTTATACAGTTTACGGCCTATACTTAATTGTTAACAAATAACAAAAAACAAATAAATAAATGGAAGTGTAACGAGTAATGTAATTAATATTTTGAATTAAAATATGAGTTATTTTATGATAAGAATAAAACTCCACCAAGAATTGACAATATAGAACTTAAATTGAAGAAGAACAAACGGATACTTACATCCAGTGGTAAATAGAGCACTGCATATACCACCTACACTTAAAATGTCACTTCTGGAATATTTGAGTTTTTCATTTCTCCTTGCTCCTTACTTCTCTCTTTACCCAATTCCCTCTTTATTATATAGTGCAGGTATTTAGTAAATTTTTATTTCTTAAAAAAATGTGTGTTTATCAATATTTTGTTTTATAATGAAAATATTATAATTTACCAACAATATGGCTCTTGGCCTCATAGAGTAAGGGATGCGTATTTTTTGTAATATGTATCTATATATGAATAAATAACTAAATATGTTCATATACCACTGATTTTCTTAAATTTAACGGTTTAGGTAGGTAGGAAAAAATTGCCTCATCATGAAAAAATCTTCTAACAAACCAAAAATAGACTAGTGTAAATGAGGAAGTTCAGCGGTTTGAAAAAAAGAGTTAGAGAATTAAACCAAACCAAAAAAAAAAAATTCTTTATGTATCGTAATATTATCGCTTTGATTTCGAGCAATTTTGAAAAAATGCGGAAAGGGGATGAAGAATAAATTGTTCTTCACTCGGTTAGAACGCATATTTTTTTTCCATTTTGTAATATGCTTTAGAATTGTTGTTGGATTCTTGAATAAAAAAATTATCTAAAAATGCTCTAAAATGTTGTTTACACTACATAATATGGCCTTATGCGATTTTAATTATTTATGTATTGTTAACATCGAAGTGACTTTAGTTACCATTTTTTTAAAAAACTTTTGAGACTTTGTAGTGTTTAGATTGATTGCTATTTTTTTTATAACTGAATGTAATAAGACGTTTAACAATCACATATGTAAGGCATGCCTCTATGTTTCGTAGAAATGGTAACACAAGTACATACTATATATTATAATAGTACAAAAGTGTGTAAATTAATTAATAATATATAAGTGTTTTAAAAAGGTAATAGTTTTCGAAGTTCAGCTGATCAAATAAATGCGTGTACTAATGACGAGAAAACAGATAAGTTACGTAATTACACATCAGTTTTTGTTGCCTGTAAAAGTCACAATGAGTAAGCTTAGGGGTTAAAAAAAACATGTTTTTCAATAGACCCAAACTTATGTATCGTGTTATCATCGCTGCGATTTTTAAAAATGTTGAAATTACTCCACCCGTGACGTCACTAGTTGTTGTCGGCGAGTTGAGCTGACATTAAACAAAGATAACCCCGTGCGTATGAAAAAACTTTGAAAATGGCTTCCCGGAAACCGTCCTAAAAAAATCTGACACAACAAATAGGTGATTGGCTATTCTAAATAGCTGTTGACCAGAACCTATGACATTTTGAAGTATTTTAGGTATTTCTAGCACTAACTTTATGGTTCATTGTTATATTTTAGAGGTATTAATAAAATAACTTTGGTTTATGAATCACTTTTTATTCGCACAACGATTAGTTTCGGCAACTTCACGTGCCCTCTTAAGGGTTATAGGGTCGAAGCACCAGTAAATGACCATTCGTTAATAAAACACAATATAGTAAGAATTGCTACATGTGTCCAGTAAAAAAACTTTTTACACCAGAAACTATAACAAAAGCAGCTGGCGGACACATCTTTTGGTGGGAAACAAATCTATCAGTTTTTAACTGTGAGTTGTCAAAAGGTAATAGTGCGTCTTTCGGTTATTGTTCTGAGATTGATAGTATTTTAATAAGGAAAGGTGTGGTAAATGTTTTATTTGATGCTATTTTTTATTAAATTATTTAAATATATCCATATTCTAATGTGTGAGGGTGTTTTATAATGTTATGATGTAACTAAATCTGAGTATTATTTTTACTGGGGTGGTAGTGGTCATTTACTGGTGATTCTGGTATTATTTTAGAGTAATATTAATTAATTATAATTAACAATTATACAATGATGTAATACTAGTATTTCAATAAAAAAGTAAAAGTTCTTAAAAATTATTGTGTTTTTTATTGTTTTCTTTTATTTTGTACGCTTAAATAATGAAATTTATACCTTTTATGCAGATTTCACCACAAACTGAGTCTTAAACGGACATTCATTGGTGGTTTGGCCCTATAATAACTAAACATTTGAAGATGGATTCGAAATAGTACATTTAAATAATAAAACTCAACAATTAAATAATTAAGAAATTCTTGAAATAAAAAAAAAACATCAAACAAGATTTAAAGATTATAAACAATCAGATAAACTAAAGTAAGATCCCTATTTTTAATATTTTCCCTAAAAAGTCTTACCTTACCTTAAACATAATTACACCCTCTACCGTCTCAACCCCTACCGAACCTTTAACATAATTAACCCCTCCTCTATCTTAAGCGACCATTACTAATCTGTTGACTGTTTCTTTTACAAATGTATGTTTAGTTGTTATATAACCCCAATAACGGCAACGTGTAGTTGCCGAAACAAGTCGGTTCTGTGAATAAAAAGTGGTTCATAAAACAAACTGATTTTATTTATATATTTTAAAGTAGTTCATTTTCATCAAAAAATATTTTTTTTTATACGTTATTGAGAAACTTCGCCGTAAAATGAAATGCTCTAAATTTTACAGCATGTTTGAAAACATTGTTTGTATCCAATTTCTAGTAGCACTGAATTTCCTAATTTTGTTGCTTTTTGAGTTCATTTTGTAACAAGTCCGCGTTAGTGGGTATGGGTGATGGGTATTTGTGCTTTTTTGGCAATTCATCAGTATGCTAACGAAAACAGCAAAAATGCCGTATGATATTCTGAAAGTTTTATTTGCGCAGTTAGTTTTTTTTCTATCGAAGTCTTTGATCGCATCGCGTCGTCCGGGATTTCCAGTCATGGTTGACGACTTTTTCCCCCTCAAGATTAAATAACCGATGAATTTAAAATTGTCTAATTTGCTACCCGCCTATAATACACCTTATTACTAATTTAAAAAAACGTACTTTGCTAACTGATGTGGTAATACCTAAATTGCTATTTGCGATCTCTCCGGTGAATGTAAAAGATGCACAAATGTTGAGATCCGTACATTATGTTTGGTTGAGATACGCATTATCGACAACATCAAGAAAGGAGCGCTGCGTAGGTTTGGACATCTAGAGCGAATGGACTGCAAAAATACGGCTAAAAATATTTACAATGCGAATGTTGGTGGATGCAGAAATAGAGGAAGACCGAGAAAGACATGACATGGCTACAAAAAATATTACCGATTGGTGAGTAGCGGGCACTTGAAATTAGAAATTCCCATTTATTTTTGATCATATGGTTAAGATTTTTTTGATTATGGAATTATATATTAACATAAATAAATATATAATACTACATAAAAGTAGATAGGTAAATAATTGATTGGTTTTCAACAACTATAACAGTAGACCAAACAAATTAAAAAAATGCTGTTTTCAGTAGGTATTATTGAGGTGTAGGTAAATAAAATACAAGAACTCAAATTGATTTTTACAGCATTCGAATAATCAAGTTATTTTGATTTTATCGCCGAAAAAATTTATGATCTATAAACTGACAATAGAACACGAACCAACAATTTCTCCATACTCGTTTTCGAGTCGGTGTAGTCTGATGATTGGAGAATTTATAAAATAATTATGTCTACCAGACGCCACAACAAAGGTAGATTGCACTTGTACGTCTTTTTGATACTTTGATACTTATCAGTCTCGTAAAATCCGGGACGTCCAGTGTGCCATTTGCCATTTTATGAAACAATCGATCAATGAGAAAACCAAAAAATACTTGATGTAAAAAATAAACATTTTCGCCGAGTGTAAAATTATTTTTAAATAACCTATTATTTAATGGAACTAAGTATTATCTTGTTTTTGACTTTCATCAAATTTGTTTTAAAATCACTTTTGAATAATCATTTAAAGCAATTTAGGTATATCAATTGGCAGGTGCTGATGCTAATCACACTTCTTTGTAAATTTGCAATGTTAATGCTGATGTTAATTATTGATTTATTAGTGGATACGTGTGTTGCCTACCGGGTCACTGGAAGTGTGACTGAGAATAGTTTCTATGCTGAAATATAACGCCGAACTCAATGCATTAGTAGGTGTCTCAGGTAACGAATGGGTATCTATTATCACAGTGATCGTGAACTAGATATCGATACCAGGACACCAGAAAATTGTAAAATACCGATTTAAGTGAGAACTTTCAATAATGAATTGATTGAAACATATACTTATATTCATTTAAAGAAATTAAAAGTAAATAATAGATATTCAAAAATGATTTCAGAACATTCTTCTTGAAATTAACCAATAAGATGCTTTTCATCCTTTCCCCGTCCCCGCTTTCATAAAACAACCGATTCATGATTAAAGTAATTTAGAAATGTTTAGAACCGGTGTTTTTTGCATATTTAAACTACGCATATTTTAAATATATGTTAATAACGTTGAACTGAGATGGACCTTACATATATTTCCTCTACACTTGATCCTAAAAGTGATGTCCCATCTCCGTTGCAATCAATTTATTTTTATAATTCCAACCGTGTCACCAGAAGTTGTAATCTGTTATTTATCAATTTTCCTCTGAGAGCAACTATTGTTTTTATGCCCCAATGTCCAGAATGTGTAGATTAGTCAATTTGTCACACACAACTGAAAATTCTTCGGGAAGGATCTTTTGGCTTTTCTAGATCTCTTCGCCACTAAAACAGTATGGGATGAAGATGGATTAGCATGGGTAAGCTCGAAGTTTTTCGTGTTTCTTTTGTGTGTATAAAGAATCCCCATACTCGACGAAACAAACCAGAAAAAAAATAGTAATTTAAAAACAAAGTAAAAAAAGTGTAGGGAACTTAAAATTTCAAGATTTTCAGGGTCCAAAGCCTACATATTTTAAATTCAAGCCATTACACAGCATTATATTAATTTGTATTTTCAATCACATATGTGACACTTGTTATCATGTATATAGATATTTAGCCTTATAAGTCATCAATCGGAAAAGATAATTAAAATTCATTCATTAATTAAATAACAAGTCAATCAACGACAAATCAGCCTTCAACATTCAAATACCAAGCCAATAGCATGTCTGAAACATGCGTGTTACTATGGTGACCAATTATTGCATCCATTTGCATATTATTAAATAACCTATTACCATTTTAAGTACTGGAATAAGTGTAGTATGCGGCATACAACATACAATGTAGTCTATGTTAATTACTTAAAATAATAGTGGTCAATTAATTATCGAAAAATAAAATGATTTTCATTGATAATAATAATAAAAATAATTCTAATAAGCAACATCCTACGTGCTTTTATTGAAGATAGACTTTAATTACACATGACTTTTAAACGGTTAAACCAGTTGTTAAATGTACTTAGAGTACCTATCAATTTCCAATAGTGAATTGTAAGTTAAAATAATATATTTTTGACATGTATCTGAATAAATACTATAAAAGTTGATCGAGAGAAAGTTAATTAAAAACAAGTAATTTTTTATACTTTTTTAGCCCAAATTTCAAATTTATCGGTTTTGATGCTGTTTTATGTAATATTTTATTTTTTCTATTTTTTTTACGCAATTTTGGATGGTAAACGTGTAATTGTGTTTTATTTGTATTTGAAGAATAAACTTTGTTGTCAAATATTTTAATAAATGTGAGCAAATATTTGTATGCATTCTTACCGAGTTTTCTATATCTACCCGTAATTAGTCCTTACAAAAAGACTATGTCTCTAAATATTTACTTATATTTAGTGTAAATACGTCTTCAAATAAATGTTTAATGTTTGTCTCAAAATGAGTTTTTGATAAAAAGTCATTGGAAATATTATATATTATTTTGTATAATATATACATAAAGTTATAATAAAAAACATTTATGTCTTTAAAAAATACACACATTTCACCAAATATTTGCTTTATGCATACAAACATGCAATTTAAAAAGTATTTTTTTTTGGCATTAACATGAATATATTATTTTTTAATACCGCAAAATTTACTAGTATTTTACGAAATATTGGAGAGAAACAACTTTTAAACAAAAAATCTTTACGTTGCCACAAATCAAACCCTAGACCTCAAGCATAGTAGGCAAACGCGCCAACTACTACCTTACGAGGCTTATATCAGATTTTCCTTTTCAGGATTTTTACCCAAGATTGAGTTATTGTGTCAAAAACACTTTTCTAGAACTCTGGTTTAATTTCACAAAACAGTATTCTTTGTCCGCTCGGACACGGACAAATATTCAAGAAGTCCAGATAAAATATACGTGCTTGAGAAATAAATTTGTAAATTGTTACGATATGTGTACCTACATATTATATTTATCCATATTTCTCTTCTCTACGTTATTTTAAAGAATTTCATTTTTGTAAGGCCAAATGACGTAACCAGATTAGTAAAGATTTAGACAATTAATTACACTTTTTACAGCGTGATAATGCCTTTAATTATATACAATTATAATATATTTCAGTTTTGTGCACGTAGTTTCTGAAGTTATGTTATAACAAAAACAATTTTATTACGAAAACGAAACAAAAGAAATGTCGTAAAGTTTAATTATTCTCACATCTTATCAAATTGCAATAGGCCTTTAACAATTACGGAACTATTTTCTTACAAATTTGATTGATTTATTTTGCGTCTGAGAAATACAACATAAAGAAAAGAATTTTAAAATTTAGATGAAAATGAATGCAAATTTTGTGGAGATAAAAATCAAGAGTAAGTTTTGTTAATTTATTCCACCAAAATGTAAAATAATAAGCTCACATTGGCGGCTTCTGTGGTTAAATGGCTAAAATGCTTACATGCCATGCGTATTTTCACAAGATGTTGTTCTATATCATTCTGGGTGCTTTGTAGACTGCTACTATAGCGAAGAAAGAATATTATCGTATTTTCATATAAGCAAATTTTAAAAATTAGAAATATGTGCTTGTCTTACTGGTAAACCCTAGACACGCCACTGATAACCGCTTACCGACTTGTTTATGTTTACCAGTGGCCTTATGCTGCAACTAATTCGTTTCGTAAATTCATTTGTATCGTATGAAAGGGAACGATAGCGAAATATGGTTTTGATTGCGTTAGAATGAGATGGATATATGACGAACGAACGAACTTACGAAACGAAATTGCGACAGAAAAAGCCCGCTATTTAAAGACGTAACCGTCTCTTCGTTGGGAAACTTACTATCGGTAAGTTTAGAAGAACTCCAATCATTCGAACTCCGTCTAGCCGAATCGCTGATTATTCGAATATCTGTTAGAATTTCAGAAAAAAAAATAATGTGGAAAAGTACTATTCGCAAAACAATGATTCTGTCTGCGCGTTATTGTTCTTCCTGAGATGTTCAGCAAGTAATAACTATCATTTACAGTACGGTACGTACAAACTGAACTAATGTAAAACACTTGTAACTACGCTTAACATGTTAAAGTGTTGCTTTTCATTTAATTAATTATAAGCTCTTTCTCTTTGTTAATATTTTTTTCTTCCATTTTCAACATACACACAGTAATTAATTGGACCCTTTTTTTGGAAAAAAAACGATTTTTTCAAATTTATATAACATGCGAACGGGGTCCGGTCCCAATTGATAAAGATAATCGGAGTTCTAGTGTATCTAAAGACATACACATTTTTGTAGGTTCTCTTTCAATAACTTTACAACAAAAGTACATTTAACGATAACATTACTCATTATTTGTACTGTTCAATATCTGTGTATCTACAGTGTCCATATTGTCGTTGATATAATAATTATTGTTTCTTTTTTGTCATACAAATTATTTAAAGTTGTAAGCTCAACTCATGGTAACCAACGAAACCCAAAAATTATCAACTATTTTCATTGACTTAACACAAAAAAAGCCTTATGCCTGAATAAAAAAGTACAATATATTTTAATTCTACATGAATTATCTAGCGTTAACTGATGAAACTTATGGGATATGTCTTTTGAAGAGCAGTTATGGTCAAAGCGGTGGAGATGGAACACGTCGTTTCGATCCAAAAATATCTTCAGCAATTCTGGAAGCATCCGCTAAAAAAAACGCTGGTCGCCATTGTCATCAGTCCATTTCATCGGAAAGATCTGTAATTTAAAAAATATTTACGTATATATTTATAAATTTGTATAAACCACTTTAATTTTGACCGGTTTCCTGACGAGGTTAATACCTCGTCAGGAATTAAACTTTAAAATTTATTAACATATACGTGTAAAATGTCATACCACAAAGTGAAACATGTTTTTTATGACAGTAATATATTTTTGAAATATTAAAATATTTTTCGTCAACTTTATTTCAACTTCAGTTAACATACGATCAAACAAGATTGATTTCTTTCGAACCATTCCTGTGCTCCTAAATTCTGCATTTTGTCTTTTCGCCTTGTGATATGACCAAAGTATCTGAGATACAAAAACTTGGAGAACTGAAACATTTATGAAAAGCATTTCATTAGGCAAACTGCAAATAATGTTTATCCTTTTAGCTGTTAAAATATCCGCAATGTTAAGCTCCAGTACCAAGTGTCTGCAGCGCTTAGGACTATAGAGAAAATCAGTGTTTTAACGTTTTATTTAGTGGTTTAAATTACTGAATATGATTATTGTAAATTGCACTAAAACCAAAACCATAAAAAAATTAAGTTAAAAACTAACTCAGATCTAAAAAAATATATTTTCTTAAAAGTAATTAGAAAAAAGCTACAAAAACAACATTTCTAGGTTTGTCTATTCGTGAATTTGTCTTACATTTTTCAAGTTGGATAATAAACGTCTTAATGATATATTTTTAAAGCTAGTTTTACGCTTTGTCTATTTGAAGCTATTGCGTGATACTTGAGTAAGATCCCAATGATGTTACAAACTGCATAATAACACGACCATTGAATGTTATATAGCTATTTGCATGTGGAGATGTTCCAGATATACAGTAGAAAGTCGAACGAACCTTAGATCGGTCATTTGGAAATATGATAAGACCAATAATATACTGTGATGGAAGCTTTTAACTGCGTGTGATTAAGAAATTAACTCGGTATCTTCTTTATAAAAACAGACTAGCGAGAGTTTCGATTTATAATATTCAAAGGTTTACGCAACACAAATAAAAAAATTAAAATATATGTACAGACACAAATATAACGTGACTACAGAAATAACATGTAAAAAATAAATAAAAGCAAAGACTGGAATGGAAATTAATTAAAAAAAGTTTTTTTATGGCTAAAAATTCGTTAACTTTTTGGTTGAAAAATCAACGATATATTATAGTATTTGATTTACTGGAGAAATATATATTAATAAACTTAAAGGGTACAGGGCACAAAATACAACAGTCAATTTTATGTGTTTTTAAATAATAATGTCATCTGCCGGCAGTTTACATGATCAACATTTCTGTTGAATCAAATTTGACATAAAGGCTCTTCTTTCCAAGATTTTTAGACAAGAAAAAATATGCACACGGGAAATAAAAGGTGCACGTCAGTTAAATACTGGAAATAAAACGATAATTTAGTAATGATGAAAACCATTTTAGATTATACAAAGCAGTATAAACATGTTTATTAAGCATGTTTCTTTTTATTCATAAGTTTGTTTTAATGTTCAAGAATTTTGAAAACTTAAAAACGTTCTCAATACTTTATTTTTTTGACATTCATCTTGTACTCTTCAATCGGGTTTTACATAATAAAATATTTTTACGATTTAAATAAACCCACCTTCGCATAGCTAATTAAATAAGAGATATTCGATTTTAAGTACAAATCTATTAGTATGATAATTAAGATTTTTTTCTCATTTAACAAAGTTTTTTTACATCTTCACATTTTTCTTTTAATAAAATAACGAACGGATGCAAACCATAGATTCTAAGTATCGCATTACGACAATGTTTATCTTTAGTCTATGGTCACGACCCTGTCCTTAAAACACAGAGGCCAACAAAAACACTCATCTCCTCCGAGTCACGTCTCGTCACTTCGGCTACCGTTACGCGATTTCAACTGCTATTACACTCTATTATAATAATTACATTCCTATGTTTCTCATTTAGCATACTTATAACTTATATGTCGTACAGCAAGTAAAACTTACGGCTTCAATCTTCAAATAAAAACGATTACTGAAAAAAAAATGCTGGTCTCGAAATATAGATATCAGTAATACCCACTTGCATAAAATCAAAACAAATTAATATTTTAAGAAAAAAAGGCCATCGCAAGGATTAATGGCTGAGGTTTATATCGAGAATACGCGGTCCGTCCACATATTGGATGTAACCAATACTTTCCTAAAAAAATGACTTCTAAACAATCAGTACCTATTTTATTTGATTTAATACAATCAGCTATAAGGTAACTAACCGTTTAAATAACTATAATTTTTTTTTTTATTGGTTTGTTGTTTTAATCGCAGCGATCTGAGATGGGTCCGATGTTCATTCATTAATAACTTTTTTTAAATACAACAACTTCACAAACAACCTCCCGATTGCGCGGTTATGCGCGGACTGGTGTAAAATACACTGCGCTTCCTCTAAATCCGGAATATGGAAGTGCGCAAGTGTTTAAGTTCCTTTAACGCGGTCTCCCAGTACTTAATTTCACAAGTCTACGCATGCGCACGTAGAGATATTTACTGTATGTAAAACCAATTCAAACAAGTAAAAGCAGGTTTATTTTCCATATATTTTTATGGTTTTATGTAAACTTTAGCATTTGAATCGGTCGATACAACAGTAATATAATATAAAACTATGGAATAGTTCTCTTTTATGCTGAAATTACGGCAAACAATTGCTTTTTAGTTTATTTCAAAGCATTTAATACGGTTTTTTGTGTTAGTAGTAGGCACAAATTTTACCTATGTACCTAGTACCAAGTGACTGCTTTCCTAATCGAAAACCTCACCGCACGCCCCTGATATCGAGCCATAATCGCTAAAACACCATAACCGACATCTACACGAGTAATATTTTACTGGAGAATATTTCTTCATCTCCATTATCCAAGTTATGAGATTTTAACTAAGATATGTTTCGAATATTTATTTTATTGATATCAACATATGAAGTTGGTAACCTAGTTTTGGCGATCATGGCTTGATATATACGTTTATAAATACATAAGCGTTCCAGATCCAATTTACAAGTGGAGTTTTTTTCCAGCTTTGATATTCTACGTTATTTATAATTAGTAAATTATTTCGTGCTTGCGGTCCGGGCTTCAATTCATGACAGGATGCGGATGGATAAATGATGATAATCAGTTCTCTGGATCTGTTACACAAATAATAACAAAATAACAAAATTAAGCTATCAACAGAAATATTCCCGATATTAATAAATAAAAGCGGGTTGTGATCTGATCCCGTGACTTCTGTCGTGGACTCAGGATGAGATTCAAACCAGACTCTACCACAACATGATACCCATTTTCTGATAGTAATGTATTGACAACTCGTTAAAAATGCCCCCCAAAATAGAAAATGGCAAACACCTATTTCTCATTTAAAAAATTAGCCAATAAATATAAAGGGGATTATTCGTTGATTTTCAATTTGTTTTTGGAGTTTGTTTTCTATAACTTAAATAATGAAGATACGAGTAGTTGGCTGCATAATATAAAGAAAGACTTAATTTTTTGATTTACATTCATCATCATGGTACTAATTATTCATTGAATTCGCCGATTATTCGCATGCAGCGACTTGCAAATCAATACAGTGATGATTTAGATTTATTTTGTACCACGCCGCTGATGATCAAGTCCTGTGTTTTGAAAAAGAATTAACAATTTAAAATTCAAATAATGATTAGTTCTTCACTTTTGCTTTAACTCTTTACTCTTGTGTGTATAATTATTTAAAAAATTTATTGTTGTTTAATATTAATATTTATATACACCATGAAGTTAACTTTTTGACTTTCCTTTTAAAGCACTTTCTTTTTTTTCTTCTTTCTTTCTCTTTTTTAAAAACTGCTATTTTTTTATTATTTTCCTTTCTTTTATAAAGGTAAATATTTATATTTGTTACACATGTAATATTTATTTTTTATATATAAATGCTGTTTATCATTGTATACTTTTCTCGATGTTTTTGTTCTTTTTTTAATATCATGTTATTTTTTGCTGTATTTTTTATCACTTGTTTTATGGTAATTTTGTAAAAGGTTCACTGAACTGTAAAAAAATAAGTAATGAAATATTTATAGCATCAAAAACTTTTAAACTTTGTGTTATCAAAGTTTGTATTTTTTGTTTATATATTTGAAAACGTAAAGTTATAAACAAACAAAAACAACGATTTAATATTTATACGAACAATATTTAAACGCACGAACCTACATAGTTTATAAAAAAAAGAGCTCACGCTTTGGCCTAGTAAAACATAAAATGTCAGCATGTATTATATTAAGAACACAATTATATCTAGAACAAGCTATATAATAATATGTAATACCATCATAAGAATCAAAAAGCTAGTATTATGTGTCATTGTATTGTACTCTATTCCGTTTTACTGTGAACTTAAATGACAATATTAAGTTGAACGTATAATTATGACGTCATCATGACGTATTGTCCTAAATACGCAAGCAAATAATGTTTAAAGTGTTGCGTTATGCTTTTTGCACTGAACTTTAAAACGAAAAGCAGTTTATATGATTGACACCTGTAAGTAAAAAAATGTTACTTTATAAAAATAAAAAAACACGATAATTTATTGAAAGTAAATAATATCCAATTAAAACACAAGGGGGTGAAAGATGTAATTTTTAATGATCGTTTCCTTGTAATACTTTGAAGCAAATTAAGCAACGTAATTCAAATAAAAAGCATTACAATATTTGTAATAACGTAATAATTTCAAATAGACAAATTGAATCATATAATATTATTTGATTGAGTTATTATGTCATTATAACTTGTGAAATGATTGACGATGCAATTTCGAATCTAATTTAATTTATTTGTGGTTTTGCATCTCAATAACCGAATAAATTTGGCTTAATAAAATATTTAATTAATTAATTTTACCTTAACATATAAAGTAATAACGTATGAACTCTGATATTCATAATTGCATCAACGCAAATACTGTTCATTTTCGTAATGTATTATTATTTTACAAATAAATATATGATTAATATGATTATTATAAAAACAGTAGGATATCGGTTTGACGAGCCATTTTGATATATTTTACATAAATGCAATTATTTATTTTAAAAACACATTTTTTAACAAACTAAACGGATTAAAAATAAATGAAAACATATTTCATACCTTCTATGAACTCTGTGGCTACTAGACGCGCTAGCTCCAATTATTATTAAATAGCTCCCATTTATTATCAAATTCAAATTAGCGGCACTTTAAGCGGTTAGTATAATAGATAACGCGCTTGTCTCACGCACGGAAGGTTCCAGTTTCAATTCTCGGTAAGATCACAAAAAATAAAGTAGTTTGTTTCTACCCTGGGTGCTTGAGCTTCTTGACTTATTGTGGCGCAAAAAAATAATAATAGAAAAATCTTTGCAATACAGGTGCTAATAAATAAAATCAAATTTCACTAAGGTAATTATTTATTATTTTCATAACCCAACTTTACTTGATAAATCCGTGTTAAATTGAGAAGTTAATAAAGAAGTTTAGACAATTACAGGGTTTATTACTGACTTGCCATTGGCTCATTTCAATGAAAAACTTTACACGCTGTGTAACATTCACCATTCCACCTATTTTATGACATACATATTTCATCAATTACTACAGCTGTTAATTTTTTGAAGCAAAACAGCTGGATGATGTATAAACTCATCGAAATTCAATTTGAATCTTAATTAAAATTAATGTCTGAGCACCCGATGACAAACGATCATTTATTAGTTCATCGGAACAAAAATGTTTACGATTGTAATAACATGTGTATTTTATTGTAAAAGACTCTTAAATATAAACAACACCAGGCAAAGCAAAAAACATGAATTTTAAATTTGCATTTAGAAAATATGCAATTACGTACTCTCTTTATAAAAAATCTATTAAAACAAAGAATAAGTAAAGTAAAAAAATAATGCTATTAAATTATGGAGAAGTCCTGGAACATATGCCATTAGTAAGCGAAACATATATTTTGTTTGAAAATAAGTGTATCGGCATTAAAATATATATTTATTTCACAAGAACATACAGTTTTACAATATTATTGACACATGATATAAAAAAAAAAAATTTGATTACATTAAACAAAGCAAAATAAAAATAACGGGTACTAAAAAAGAAAGAACTCGATACTTAGTTTCAGAAACACAGACTAAATTTGCCTCAATTAGATTAACTATTAGAAAACATAAATAGTCCTACTGTTTTTTAGCTTTGAGATTTTAAAACAAGAATCATGGACTTTTACAAAGTTGAGGATTAATCTCTTGATCATTCGATCAAAATTCCAGAAGACAACAGAGACATAAATCTCATTATTGCTTTCAATAATATATTTAAGATTGTTATTTTTTACTCGACTTTCACAGCTATACAACCGAATGTGCTGAGGTCGTTGACTTTCAAATCACAATAATTAGTTTTAACGCATTGATAGTAATCTTCAGTTAACCGCAAAAATGCTCTCTTCAATTCAGAAGTAGATCGATTAGACTATTCAGTGATGATTAATCAGTAATTGGACGCATTGGAAACGTTTTATATAATTACTATCAAAATCACATTCACTTTAATATTCACATTAATGGAGATGTTTGAAATCGGTGAGAAAAAATATATGCGAGTTTTGTAAGATGTATGATCTCATGTTTTTCAAATAAAATTATTGTTATACAACTCATAAATTCTGTACCTGCAACTAAATTCATCGTTGTTGCATTGACGTACGAGGTATTTTTTAGAAAGAAAGTGTACTAGTTTTTTATAATTTTTAGAGAAAGCGTATTTAAAAATATTCCAGATATAGTCGATACACTTGTTGACTATTTTTTAAAATAATCGCCATCCCGTCCGATGCTAGTGGTGAGCTGTGGAACAAGCTTCTTTATGCTCTCCTTGAAGAACTCTCCCACCTGCTCCTTCTCCCAATTCAAAACCTCTTTCTGTACCCGTTCATCGGTTGAAAATTTAATTCCACCCATGTGTGCCTTCAGGGAAATAAATATGATGATCTGAAGGCGCCAAAGTCAAAAGAATACGGAGGGTGGTTCAAAACATCCCAACTAAATGAGTCAAAGAGCGCCCGTCCACACACAGCCGGAGCCACTGCAAATAGACACGTTAGTTCCTTACTAAATTCATCTGTTCTTTAGCAAATATTACGTTGCCTTAAAAAAAATAGGAATCAGAGATAGCAAACCACAACATGCAAATATTTTTGTGGCAAACTATTTTCGAATCGTAATGCCATTTTTGGGGAGATTTCCATTCCCAGTTTATGGGGAGAAAAAGCTTTAGAAGTTTAAGTTTTTGTAAAAAATACGATCTACAAGTATTTTTTTGTTTTTTTTTTCCAAACAGACTCATTAACTGACGCTGAGGCTCGAGATTCAAAAACCTTATCTTATCTCCCTTAGTCTTAGATTTACCACTTCCTCTGTTCTTGAAAGCGATTTTATATTTTTAATTTGTTTGTCTAAAAAAATACTTGGCTTCCATATTGTTGTGATATATTTAGTTATAAATATGTTTAACTTGCTTTGTTTCTTTATTGTTCGGAATAAATGCATTTTTAAGAAAAAAAAAGTTTAATTCCTGAATCGAGTTTTTGTAACTCCTGGAAATGTAATTCATATGTACTTTGTATGTTATGATTTATAAATAGCAAATAATAATAATAGTATTTGCTAAAGATGAGAGATAACTCGAAAACATGATAAACGAAGTTAATACAGCATCCCTGAAAATAGGTTTGAAAATGAATGCTTCAAAAACTAATGTAATGAGTGATGCAAACCAATCATGTAACATATTAATAAATGGACAAATAATTGAATAGATTGCTAGTTATATATACCTAGGACATGAAATAAAACTCGGGAAAGATAATCAATAGGTAGAAATAGGAAGAAAGCGAGGTTTAGCATGGACTGCCATTGGTAAGCTCTCACATATCCTAAAATCTCCGAAATATTCATATTACTTAAAGAAGAAACTTTTTGATGCTTGTGTTCTCCCTGTACTGACATATGGCTGTGGAACTTTTGTGTTCACGAAAAAAAATTACACAAATTATCAATGACACAAAGAGCGGAATGATGGAAAGGAGAATGCTGGGTATTTCGTTGAGAGACTGAAAAACCAATATATGGATTAGAGCGAGAACAAAGGTCACCGATGTTGTCCATAGGGCTGCCAACCAGAAATGGAGCCGGGCTGGTCATATAGCCAGAATCACAGACTCTAGATGGACCAAAAAAGTCCTGGAAGGGCGACCCAGAATGGGAAGAAGAAGTGTCGGCAGGCCTCAGACAAGGTGGTCTGATGACATAAGACGAGTTGCAGAAAGTGGTTGGATGCAGTTGGCTCAGGATAGAGAAATATGGAGACTAAAGGAGGAGGCCTATGTTCACTATTGGACAATCTCTCCGTCTCCGGCTGATGATGATGATGATGATGAATAATAATAATAAAAACAATAAACAGTGTTACAAATAATCCCTGTTGCGTTATTTCAATGTAAACAAATTAAGTAAAGCACTGCGTCTATGTGCATATTATGTAGGTATCAAAAAATTACGCAAATATTGATAAATTATAATAAAAATATGTCTCAACCAAATAATTTTTGAAGGGAATTCAGAACTTGTGATGTGCCATGAATATTGATAATGTATGAGCAGCTAATGAAAATATGTTATTTTTTGTTTCAGGTATGCAGAAATTTAACACTTGATCCAATGAGAAATCATCTTTGGTATGTAGTTTTTTTCTAAATAGAATGTTCCCGTTCATTTATTTTATCTCAACATTAATTTTTTTATATGATAATAAAATGATTATATCATGAATTTAAAATTCTGCTTAGTGGTATTATACTCAAATCTCGAATATGAAAACACTGTCTTTTGGTACCGAAAAATAAATTATATGGATTCAATATTTTAATATTTATTTTGTCTAATAAAAGCGTTTATTAATTTCATATTCAATTTAGTCGTTTTGCAAAGTAAACGCCGAAACGCTATGCAATTTATTAAATCCAATTGATTTAATAACAGTATTTAGCAGTCTTGATAATATGAACTCTTGGTGAAATATTATGAACTCGTAGAATTTTAATAAACGAGTAGGTACTTGAATACATTATTAGTATAACATCGGGCTGATAAATGTTTAATTTTAGTTTCAATGAGTAAAAAAAAATAAAAAATTATCGATATTTTGAGAATACCCAAAATTTGTTGAAAAGTTCCATACATTCACGGAGACTGGACCGCTGTGCACGTGCAAACCACGAGCCCACTGCGTGATATCGCATGATTGGCCCATTTCACAGCACGGCAAAAATCTACACGGCATGATAAAATACAATATGGTAGATCGATATTTATTGTTTTACATTTATTGGCAAACGCAATAACCAGAACACCATGAGACCGACTAATCTCCAGTCGATTTCTTTTTCAAATTTTTACCTGAGAGTACTCGCTAAATTTAAAAAATGATTTCGATAAAACTATCATTAAAATATCTTTTAAGTTTTACTATATTATTTGAATCGGGTTGTGGTCCCGTGGTTAGTGCTGCGGACTTACGGATCAGAGGTCCCAGGTTCGAACTCCACTCTGCCGCAACTTGATTTCGATTTTCTAATAGTGAGTTATATACAACTAGTTGAAAATGGTCACCAAAATTTAAATATTTTGCTAAATTATAGGAAAGTTAATATCTCGGGTGTTCTTTTTGATATTTGATATTAAAATCATTACGATGGGGTTTTATAAAAAAAAACAAAAATATAGGTATTATAAAATTTAAATAGGTACAAACGAATTTAATAAATGTCAATCCACTATAATTTTACCGTGTCGTTTAGATTAAGATGATATGTGTAAAATAGGCTATTCTTCTTTGGATATCACGCGGCTGGTTTGTTTATTGGGAAATTCTTGTAATATTAAACGGAATTTTAATTTTAATTTTAGTCAATATAAAAGTTTCAAAGAAATAAAAAAAAAATAGGAAGGAATAAAAAAATAAACCCTGTATAATTCCAGACTTTTATACTTCCGTTCTAATTTCGTTTTTTATATGTCAGTGACATTTTACGTCTGAATTGCATAATTTAATTTTTATCTAATAATTAGGCAATTGTAAGTATTAGTGATTTAGTGATTTTATAAAAATTTTTTTTTTTTTTAATTGTCGAAGAAATAAGCGTATACCTTTTTTACGGTTTGTACCAATACTCAAATTAATGTCGAAGTGCATGAAATCTATTGATAATACATAAAATGTGAATGATGAATTTTGAAATAATTAATATCGGAAACAAGATTGTTCAATCAAGTGACATTTAAAATGCGATTTATGTTTATAAACAATATCGGGTCATTATCTTTTCGGCCAACTTTCTTGAAGAATTGGGTTAATCGATCGAGATCCTAACTTAAGTGACTACAAGTCAAGATTTCCACTATTAAAATGTCAATGTTATTAATATGAACTTGAGGCATCTGTAATCCAAAGATACTAATTGACATTTGATTGCTTAGGTGGTACCATTTCTAAACGAATAGGTTCGAACGAAGAGTTTTCAAAGAGACAAAATGGTGATACTTAAATAAACATCATAATTTACATCTGGAAGTTTAAGTGATCAGTCTGACGCGTCAGGTACCAGTCCAGGGACAATGGAATATTTCAGTGTTAAACCTCCATTAAAACTAATATTTCATGTCGACTCTGCCAGCAATCGAACCCGGGACCTCAAGAATAGTAGGTGAATGCGCCAACCACCGCTCTACAAGGCCTACTTATCCTCGCTCGACGTTATTTTTTAGGATTTTTACCTGAGAATAGCCATTGAGTTCAAAACGCTGGTCTAAGATTCTGGTTGTATTTCATACACACAACTATATTTTTCACCCGCCTGGACACGGAATACTTAAATTAGCCTTATTTTGATATCGATTTATTTATTTGTTTCAATTATTTAACAAAAAATAAATACAAATACGTAACGAGTTACTATTTAAAAAAAAGTATTTTATTTATTCCACTTATTTGTGGATAAAGTAACTTCACTCCATAGGTACGGCACGTTTTGGAGTGTCGAGTGTATTATTTTTTCAGCAATGTTTGAGTATGTCCAAATGCTTGCAGACTGGCTGGATTTTCTAAATGCCTAGACTTCCATATTTCCTTCTCAAAAATGTTTACCCTCTCTGTTGAAAAAAAAAAAAAAAGGATTTCAAATAGGCTGAACGTAGGATGAAGTATTAGTTTTGACTCTCAATAAAGTTGTAAATCCTATAAATGCTGAGGATTCCATACTAATTACAAGTACAAAACCAATTATCTGTTTTTCCAAATGTTTTTAGACAAATGACTGGATTGTCCTTCTATGTAGTTTTTATATTTATAGAATATTAAATCATTTATCAAATTTATTTTTTATTATAGATATGATTTCAAAAACCCACAGGAAGTAGCTTGGTGGAATTTTATTTTTTGTAAAAAAAAAATTACAAATGTGAACAATTTATATTAATGTTTGTAAATAAATTTAAAAATGAAAAAATTCAGCGCAGAACACCCAGGCTTGAGGAAAATTTCATTTTGGATTTTTGTGTTCTCACCGAAAATCGAACCTAGAGCCTTCCGTGCGTAAGTCAAGCGACTTAGCATTTACACCACAAAGTTTGTTGTAACAAAGGTTTTAAAAATAACGTGTAACAAAATAACAAAGGTTTACCAAACCGAAACCGACGGTTAAATAAACACACCTGATCTTCGCCTAATAAAAAATGTAGAGTATTTGATTTTTAAAAAAATAAGTCCAGTTACACCAACAAGAGGTAAATTAAAACAATATTAGAGTTTAAAATGGTCAAATTTGTTAAATTAATAAAAAAGAATAAAACAACACATTTTGCCTGTTTTGCAACAACAAAGAATCAATTCAATTTACCATTAAGAATTAAACTTTTCGTGGTGCAATTGGCTCTAGAAAATGAAACACAATAGACGTAAAAACGAAGAAATTAGTTTATTTTATCAAAAGAAAATTAAAATAACGGCGTGTTCCGGTAATTATCATTTAAGTTTTAGTGCATATAAAGCAGATTCGTAAAGTACATAGAAATATCTTCATTTTTTAATAATTTGTAAAAGCCTTTTTGAGTAAAACAACGATTTAAATTATTTGTGGGTAAGTTTTTTTTAAATCGAAGAGTAGAGTTTTAAAATTATAATTGGCGGTATGTCAAAGAACTGTAAAAATACAGATACCGACAGTATCCGTTTAATTATTGTATGCCTTCTGTTTCATCTTTTGAGATGTCAACTTTAGAAAGTACCTTAATTTCTCATCCTGGTGACAAAAATGATTAATGGATCTTTTGAAACTCATTAATGTTAACAATCCTACGATTATTGTACTTAATAATGTTAAAATGGCGCATTCAAGACAATAAATCATACTTAAATAACAGGGATTAATTATTATCCACTTTTATCGTTTTAAAGAACGTATAACATATTTTTATATTTTAAAAAACGACCTTTATACTTCTGAATATAGGTATATAAATAAACACATTTTAATGCATACATACGAAGTAAATTTTTTGAGATTTACGGAACACGGTTGGAAATGTCAAATAAGTTTGCATTTTTACTACAAATTTTCTTCATTAACACGTGACACACTTAAAAACCTCTGCATTTTACTGAGTAAATAAGCAATTTATTTTCTTATTTTAGAAAGTATGCAAATATGTTGTCTATTATTGCGTAAGTTATACAGTTTTTTAGATATCTTGAGTACCTATCGTGAATTCTAAAGTGGAATATCTTATTTCTAAATAAAAGGTTAGTATGAAAAGAGCGGCCGTCGCAAAGGCAATTCAATTATTCAATACAGCCAAACAAACAAAAGAAAAATGGACACTTAGTATTTTAAATACTCGAGAAATACTGTCAACTGTGTTTGGATGATTGTCCATTCGATTGTAAAATACTTAAGGTTGAAAGCGTAGCTAAATCAACTAAAGACGGTAAATAAAGAATCATATAAAATGGACAAGCTTGTAAAAGTAATAAAAGGAATAAAAGTACGCGCAGGAAAGCTGAATGGAATATCTAGTTTCTTTTTGAGTAAAACGATTTTTTCAGTGTTATTGAAAATACATGACCGTACGTACATTAATTTTAAGTGCGCGGCGAAGGAGTTCTTTTGTTTTTAAACATTTTAACCGAGTTAAATGATGTTGATGCATCCTTTTTGACTCGTAGGTGTAATCTTTTCAACTAAGCTGTCGGAGATCATCGGACGGTGACATTGCTACTGATGGCCGAGTTTGAGCGAACAGCGGCACCAATAATTCCTACAATTTTCTACGTGACCAACTCCGAAGAATGAGAAGAAAAACTGCGTCCGCATACTTACAGCCACTGCGCTGTTTCACGTTGCCATTCGTTTGCGTTTCAGGGAGAAATTAACAATTATAAAATAGAACAAAAGTATTAAATACGTGTTTTAAATGCATGTTAAATATTGTCAATTAATTAAGAAACGAAGTGTTAATTAAACTGCTTCGTTACATTTTTGCGGTAATCAAGTATTTTATCGGGGCCATATATTTAACATTTTTTAAACCTCCGGTACGTTTATTTACTAATAAGTTACAGCAAATACTGAAAAAACTGTTTACACCTGGCGTAAAAAATCTTTATTTAAAGCCAACAAACACATAAATAAATAACCTTCTTGATTTGAAAACAAATAGACAATTCTTCTTAGCCAGAAATAAATAAATACATTTGGTAAAATAATTCATTTTAAAAATGAAATTAAAAGAAGTCTAGTATGATATTGTCGTTGATAAATAATTTTAAAAAAAAATAGTTTAGTTTGATCTATTTATTTTAAGCCAACAAACAAGCTCTTTTATCGCAATTCATGTCTGAGTGAAAACTTCTCTTAATTAAAAATGATTTGTTTTGCAAACGAGATTTTACGAGTACTAATGATGATGTAATAACCTATTTAACATATAATTTATTAATTTAAAAAAGATTTTACTAGGTATATTTTGGTTTCTTGTTAAAATTCCTTATAAGTTATTATTTTTTAGGATTTTGTTTCTAACTATACAGGTAGTTAAATTAAAAATTACTTTCCAAATTAATAATTACTGGAGATAGCAAAATTCGTTAGTCTTTCAAAACAGTTTTTTGAAATCCCTTTAATTACGATTGAGAAATTGAATAATCAAATAAATTTATTGTGCATTGAAATCAATTATAATTGATCAGTTTTTTATTTCGATTAAATAAAAGCATTTTTCTGAATAGTTTTTGTATCAGATTCATTTCTTTCTAGTAGTAGATTAATCAACTTTCTAAATATATTGCTCCGCAAAACAGTTAATAGAAAAACAGAGGAAAAAAAATATCTACCATTTAAATCACCAGTTTCAGTTTCGATTAAGTATAATTGGTAAAACAATAAAAAGTTTTAACGAATATAAAAATGATATTAAGGCACGAGGAATTTCGATTCAAAAGCACTTAATACGATAAAAAAACAATCAAATTACTTTTCCCATAGTAAAGTGGTTCGAACTTAGTTACCTTTGCTGATTGCAATTTAACAATCGTTTATTTTAAAAACCATCAAATGTATCTTGAATCAAAATTAATGTTTGCTTGAAGAAAATAAAATGTTTTTTGTGTTTTAAAAACATTTCGATACACCTACATAATAAATCATATGATAAAGTAAACTTTAATAAAAGTTGTTTAATCTATACATAGACAACTGTATGAAAGAAATAGAATGTATGGGTATTGGAGCAAAAATTGATAATTTTTCAGTAAGCTGCTTGTTGTATGCTGATGATGCAGTTCTGTTAGCAAGCAGCAAGGATGATTTGCAACAAATAGTCTCTAGAATGTATGATGTATGCCTAGAGAGCGAATTGCCGATGAACGGAAGTAAGTCAAAAGTGATGGTATTTGAAAGGGATAGTTAGGTTACTGACTGCATAATAAATGTGAACAACGAATGTCTCGAACAAGTAGATAACTTTGTGTATCTGAGAAGCGTATTTTCAAGAGATCGAAGAGTAGAAAAAGATGTTGAAAGGAGAGTGAATGCGGGCAACAAAATGAACGGAGCACTAAGCACAGTAATTGCTAATAAAAATATGTCAATCGAAGCTATACTGGCAGTGCACAACGGAGTTTTAGTCCCAACACTAATGTATGGAAGTGAAACATGGAACTGGCAGCGGAAGGATGAAAGCCGAGTGAACGCGGTTGAAATGCAATCTCTTAGACCAATGTGTGGGAAAGCAATGTATGACAGGGTTACGAATGATGAAATCAGGCGAGAGTGTAAATTTGAGTCAAGTATAATTGATAAGATTAAAAAAGGGTCTCTGAGATGGTTTGGTCACATAAAACAAATGAACGACGAAATAATGGTAAAACAAGTATATGTGGCAAAAATGAACGGTAATGTGAGACAAAGACGACCAAGGAAGACGTGGCATGATCAGATAAACCAAAATCTTATGTCTGGTCATGTCAAAAGCAGACAGAAACGAAGGGCATGTATGACAAGATGTATGAATGAGGAAGAAGCTAGGAATGTATGCTAGGATAGACGTGTGTGGCGGTCCATTCTCTCTGCCTACCCCTACGGGGAAAAAGCGTGATGGTAGTAGTAGTAGTAATAAAGTAAGCTGAAACTATATCTTGAAATATGGAGATCATGCGTAATTATTATTTCTTTTCCCTCGTATATTTTAAGAGATAATATATAAGGCACTGTATTGGTAACCATTTTCCTCAAAAATGGAAGGTGATAGAACTAAAGCTTCACGTGCTTGTCCGGGACTATGAAACCTTGTATTGTAAATGAATAGTTTTTGTCGACATTAGCGGGAAAGAAACCTGAGATTTCACAATTGGGGTGCAAACACGGTATATTTTTCCGGCCATAAAAATTAATTATAATATTTTTGTATGTACTAGCTTAAAACATAACATGGAGTATTTATTTAAGCGAACTGTTTTCACTTTTATACATTGTAATTCCTGAACTAGAACTGCGGCGTAAGACTGATAACTTTGTCTTTTTTTGGCTAGTATCGTGGACTCCTGGATCAGAGGTTCGAGGTTTGAACCCCGCTAAACCACTCTTAAGAGTATTTGCTAATATTTAAACTCCAAAAATGGCTCCAAAATGGAATTATTTTATAAATTTCTCATGGAAAAAATACCGAATTTTTACTGCTATTGTTCTTTTTATTGATGTATTTTTTCAATTTTTTGTAATTTATATTTCTTTTAATTTTCTAATTGTAATTATTATTAACATTTGTGTTTCATTTTTTAATTCTTAATGTCACATTTTCTAATTTATATTTTTGCTTCAACTTTAATGATTATCAGTAGGTTTTCTAATTTTTTATTTTTCGTATTATTATTATTATTAAATAATTTGTTCTAGCATCATTGAATGAAAAAAAAAGGTCCTGCCTAAACACAGGAATTTCCTATCTAGCCGGGGCATAAAACAAAGAACTAAAATGTGAGATAAATAAATGGATCGCGAAATGACGATCAGAATTGTATTTGATTTAATAGAAACTACAGCACAATGGCATAATTAATATTTATGTGAAGAGATTGCTTTTCAATTCATTTACTTAGCAAAACAGCTGACTTTTATGAAAACAACTTCCCACTTTACTGTGTTCGTTTGTTTGATACTAATTGTCTGGTTCAAGGTAGAATTTGTGAAAAATACTGTTATGCATCAGTGTCATACTTAATCAATCGTTTACCATCCAATTATTTTTGGACCAAGCTATTTTTATAACTGGTCCATGATTAATTTTTATGATAACTGTTATTAAATGAATACTATGTAATTAGTGTATAGACAGAGGAACAAAGAACTTTTATCTTGGTGACCTACCTGAAAAGAACCGTCAATTATTGCCAATTATATTGGTTAGATCATTATTTGAGATACTGTCCTCAAATCGGATTTCACGTATCAATTGGGCAATTGCCGACACTGAGGAAATGGTAAAAAAAATAAACTGAAAAAAAAATATTGCTCTAGTATATATTAATTATTGTATTAAGCAATCCTATAAAAAATGAAACACGTCATGATACATCTCTCTTCTTTTTTAAAATAACGAAATTGTATTTTTTGTAATCGTCAAATGAAAATTTTCACACCGCATTTGAAAAGTAAAAGTTTTAAAAATATGAAGGATTATAATACAAAATATATCTATCCTTTATATGCGAAGAATGAATGTGACGCCAATACAACAATAAATCTGTATAAGAGATAGCACGAAGATAGAACTCATATCAAGGAAGACAGAGACGCTGTTCTGTGGGCGGTGTTTGTTTACACAAACGCTTCATTCATTCATTCAGTCAGGTTATTAGCAATGAGCAGGGGTGCAAGCATGTAAGATGATCGGCGTATTAAAAATTGTTTTGCCATAACAGGGCTAAATTATATTTTTATTTTTATAAATTATGAAAGAAGAATTATAACACAGTATGTCTAATTTTTTTTCGAAAATCTGAACATCAGAATATTCCATCTTTTGCTTAAAGTAACACGACGTTACATCACAGTGCGCAAACGAATTTTTTTACCACAGCATTTTAAGAGTTAATGAGGTTAATACTAATCTTTGAGGTGGTAGATGCAAGTCTCTATAATCACTGTTGAAAGAAACGAAAGAATGATAGATAATACCAAACACTCGTCGCATGAAAGGTCTGTTGTTAAAATATGTCTACAGTTTGACTTCTCTTAAATGTGTTATCTGATATCTTTTTCTAAATCAAATGAAGGGAAGTTTTTAAATAAAGCCGATTAAATATCTCGCCTGTCGTTAGAAGGGCTTAAAGAAATACACTAATAACACCAATCTTGTACATAATAGGCGAGGCAAAAAATAAATCTCCTTCTTAAATTAGAAAACTTTATGAGTTTATTTAAATTACAAAAATAACGTCAAATCATTTAATACAAAAAAGAATGGCAAGAATTCAAATGAGAATAAAAAAGCGTGGTATTATATAAATATTTCTTAAATACGCAATAAAACTAAATAATTATCAAATCAGTGGGAAAAATGTTTTATTTATTCGTTGATTAAAATAAAATATTTATATTTTTTCTAAAATTGGCTATGAAAATATATCTTATATTAAGTTTGTCTCTCTTTCATCAATTTTTATTTAAGTGTAATTTATTTATTGAGTACAATTTTTACAAATTACATGGAAGGAAATATCTTAAAATGCTTTCTGAGACAAAACTGCTTGTTAATCGAACAAAAAAAAACTTAAATAAAATGAAATAATCAAAGTAAAATTATAAAGTTTGGTGGTCTTTAAAAAATACAATTTACTAAATCAAACTACTGTAAAAGAATATGTATCGTGTTATTACCGCAATACTTTTTTTGGTTTCTCAATTTTAAAATTAGTCTCCTCGTGACGTCACCAGTTCCTATCGGTGAATTTTGCTGAAATTTGAAAGTAAAACCTTGTAGCTGTCTAAATACACTAAACATTGAATAAAATGGCTACCTAAAAACCAGAAATCTATCACAATACATAATACGCTATAATTGATTTGATTAATTTTTCATGCATTTTTGTGAAACTTTGCAGTACAATTAAACGCTCTATTTTTTACCGAGATTTAAAAAATACATACAATTTCACTTAGTAGAACATAATAGAACTCTCTTATTATGGTGATGTTTTAATAAACGTTTGCATTTGTTTTTGAAAAATATTCAAGAAACAATCATAAGCTCATTTGTATAAACCTAAAGACTTGATACAAGGCGCAGACTAAAAAACACACCTTAATTTAAAAAATAATAAAATAACAAATATATGTCAATCAACCTTATGAAAGAGAAACCTGTTTTTTGTGAAGTATAAATGACATTGCTCTCAGTTTAAAACTGAGTAGGTAGATAGTCTCATAATTCAATCCGTTTTGCGTGTGTCAGGAACATTTTACATACGTTTTCCATCGTTTGTGCTAACAATGGCTTGGCGATTGAACGATCGCCTCCATTGTGGCAGTGAGCGAGTACAATTTGAAAGGGAGCGGATATTGTATATAGTGGAGGCCAAATATAGAACTATCATCCGTACAGGCCGCGTGGAAAAGTGCAATTTCCCATTCAACTATCAGATAATCGCCCATTTTATATGAAATACGAAACATATCGCGATGTTCCTCCATCCGGTCTCCTTTGAGATCCCAACTCACATGTATTAGGAGATTTTGCAACATGTGTTGTGTATTGTATACATATATACAATTGTATGCGAAACTTTTCAGTTAATGATACGCGCGTTGTATCAATACAAGATCGTCCTTAAGATCAAAATTGAATTTTTAAATTTTTATTGATTAATTTCTTCCTTACAAGTATCGCATTGGTTTGATAAACTTGAGAATTGACAAGATTTTGAAAACTTAATGAAATAATTAAAATTGCGTTATAATATAAACATATAATATTTTCATAAGATTGACGAAAAATAAATCAATTACAATGGGAAGTCAACATAATTATTTTCAATTGTGTAAAAAGTAAATCAAAATATTTTGTACTGCAAAAATGTGTATATTGGTATGAAAAATTCAAGATCTATCGCCTTAATCTGTAAATAATAACGTGTCGCTCTACAGTCAATCGAAGACAACTGTTGAATTCCCACTGTAATAGAGTCCTTGATTTAGTACTACAAAGTTATTCTCGATATTAAGTCTATTTATATTTGACAGGCGCCGTGGCGTAGTGGGTCAGATGGTCAACTGTGAAACTGGAGTCGCGTGTTCCATTGAATATTTTTTCCTCAATTTATCTGGGTGCAGTGGTGTCAATTGATGTAAATTTTAAATTCGTCCTTCATTTCTTGTCCTCTTTTTTCCACCTGCTGACAAGCCGAGCGAGTTATTCCTTTTTTTAAAAAAAGTTGCCATTGTAAAGTAAATTTTGTTTGTTTAGCGGCGGTTTTAATAAAAAAAACACCATTTCGAGTTTCTTACATTCTGTTTTCTACTATTACTAAGCAAATGTATGAGTTCTATTGTCTTTCGTCGTGTCCAAATGGAATGAGGTGGGCATTTAGTTTTTCGACTTGGTTGCTTTTTTAAAGTAATAGTTGTATTATATTCATGAGTGTCGATTTACATGCATGTGAAAATATCTTTCATCTGTTAATGATATTTTAAAACCCTAAGGCACATTTTATGTATCGTAACAATAGATTTTTATTTTGTTTCCGACATGCGCCAATAAAACATCAATAATACGAAACAAACTTAAGAAATATATTTTACGTCAAAACATAAACATATTTTAGCTTGAATATAACTCATTACTACAACTAATAGCCATCCATCGCAAAACATAAGCAGTTATGAAATATGCATAATATATGTGTAGAACATAATAGTACCAAATCTTATCTAATGATAATTAACAAAAAATAAAACAAAATCATAATTTACTTCTTGTTAGGTATTTCGTTCATACCATTGATTTATTTATTGTGGCATTACCATTTTTGTTTCTTTCTCTTTATGTTAAAATTTTTTTTTTTCAGATCATAAAAATATATAGTGGTAAATATAATCGACGAATAAGTACGAAAAAATTGTAAACTTGAAAAATGTTGTTGTAATAATTATATATCATTATACTGGCGTCTGTATCCGGGCGGGTGAACAATACAGTTCAGTGTGTGAAAATCAGGTGGGGGTAAGTCCACCTCGCTGTGTAGTAGTTGGCGCGTTCGCCTACCATTGTCGAGGTCCTGGGTTCGAGGGTGTACACGAAATATTTGTTTTTATGGTGGTTTAACACTGCGATATTTCATTGTTCTTGGACCGATATCTGAAGCGTAAGACTTGATCACATTGCTCTCTATGATCGAGAGAACGATTGCATATAATTGAAATACGCTGTATTTACTTAACTAATGCAGTGTCTTTTGCACCACCAGGTTGGGATAAAGGTTTGATGATGATGAAGATTATGACACCATAAAGTATACAACGCAGCATTATGTAATTTAGGCGTGAAAGAAACATTACCAACGCTAGTAAAATTTCAACAAAGAAGAATTAAATAAACAAAACTAATTATAAATTCAGTCTCATCGTAGTTATTGGATTTAAAGTTCAATGACTTTTCATATAAATGTAAACAATAATGCATCTTCTGTGAATGATGTATGAAAACGCCTCCTTGTTTAAAGATGCATGTTTATTGGATTATACATAACTACATAATTTATTCAAATTGTGTGTCAAGAATATAACAAATAACAACGGCTACTGCCAATGGCATTTACAATTATACTAAACCTTGAAATTGGACTAAATACAACATGCAGATGCAACGTTTGAACGGTGATATATGCTTTTTTTATTTATTGATTTGGCGTTTATTTTGAACTCTATATTTGTATTTTTAATATAAAAAGCATACACTGATTTAAGTCTATTGAAAGCTTTATTTTATTTTTACAATATAAAAACAGAAATTTCCGTGACAATTGTTTCGCCATGTTAGGGCATTTTCAAATG